>NC_134778.1:2886132-2891132 GCF_046742065.1 Oratosquilla oratoria
ATATCCGTGAATATTTGATTTTTGTCGGATAATTTTGTTTACGTCTCGTCAAAGTATTACTTTAGAATGCGAACACATACACATCCATAGACATGCACACGCAAATTTATACACACAACATATATGCATCTACATATATACACACACACGCATACACGCACGCACACACACACACACACACACACACACACACACACACACACACACACACACACACACACACACACACACACACACACACACACACACACACACACACACACACACACACACAAACACAAACACACGCACACACATACATAATCACCCATATGTACACGCACATGCACACACACACACACACACACACACACACACACACACACACACACACACACACACACACACACACACACACACACGCACGCACACACACACACACACACACACACACACACACACACACACACACACACACACACACGCACACACACACACACACACACACACACACACACACACACACACACACACACACACACACACACACACACACGCACACACACACACACACTTCTTTTCTTTTATAACCAAGCAAAAATCCGTTCTTTATATTTACATGCAACTCTGCCACGAATACTTCCAATGAAGATATTCTTCTCTGTCCCATAATAGGTTAGGTTAGGTTAGGTTAACCTAACCTAACCTAACCTAACCTAAATCATCCACAATTACATTTATGCATTCTTTTCCATATATGTATCATATATACTTTTAATTACTGTAGACATTCTTCTTTTTTAATGATATTTGAAATATAGCTAGACATTCCAGGAACAAGGATTTTATATTAATAACGATAGAAATATTCCGATTCAGGATTTTTTTTTTTTTTTTTAAGAGGATTCGAATTTTCAAGATTCTATTCTTGAAGAATCTTGAGAATTTCTTTACATTAAAAACGACTTCCAGATGTCTCGACTTTCATAGATTAAATGAAATTCTTCTTTCCGCTCAGTCTCTTAGGTAGCATGGCGCACTTAAAAGATTTTGTGCTGGTTAAGAGAGACGATTTTATCTACAGGCTTCAGATAATGTTATCGTTAGGCTCTAGTGGGAAAAATTATATGGAGTTTGCCATTGTGCGCACGCGTGCGCGCGCGCACACACACACACACACATGCACACACACACACACACACACACACACACACACACACACACACACACACACACACACACACACACACACACACACACACACACACACACACACACACACACACACACACACACACACACACACACACACACACACACACACACACACACACACACACACACACACACACACACACACACACACACACACAACTCCCCGCCCACGATAGTTGGAGTAACGACCGGAAGCGCAGCGATACTGAAATAATTTCAGCCCTGGGCAGGATTCGAACCAGGTACCGTCGGCACCGCCGTACTAACAGTCTGGAACTCTACCAACTGTGTGTGTGTGTGTGTGTGTGTGTGTGTGTGTGTGTGTGTGTGTGTGTGTGTGTGTGTGTGTGTGTGTGTGTGTGTGTGTGTGTGTGTGTGTGTGTGTGTGTGTGTGTGTGTGTGTGTGTGTGTGTGTGTGTGTGTGTGTGTATGTGTGTATGTATGAACCCCGTCATAAGGCTTATGGCGTGCGTAGCGAGCACCCCGACGGCCATCAATGAAATCGGTTCAATTTTTCTCTTCGCTTTTCCTCTTCACGAAGAAGTTTGGCCAAGGCCACTTGGGAAATACACGGGGAGAGGAAAAAGGCGTCTTTTACATGTTGTCAATGTTCACATTAACGAGAAATGACCCTTTGAAGAGGAGAAGAATCTTCTTGGGGCTTGGGGGTCAGCGCTTGGAATGATAATCACACACAGAAAATGTTATTTTCGTATTTCGACCGGTTTACTCCAGGAGTCTCTGAGCGGCGGCCGAACCCATCACCTTTGCCCTTTGTGGTCATTAGTAATTGCTGGAATCGAACTCGGGACTTGAGCACCTTACGTGCTGGGTGATACGTTTCCTGCTTTTGTATTGCCGTTACCTGATCTTATTCAACAGAGATAATTTTGCAATGATATATAAATATTCACTTTAGCTTTCAATACGAACATATAAACCTTAAATAAAATAGTCTTGCGGCAAAAAAAAAACACGAGAAAAAGAGGCACAGGATCAAGGGGGTTGAAGTCATTTGGTACGCTGATGTACTTTATAATAATTATATCAATATTGTGGTCAGATGATTGAATAAATATGAAAAATGTTTGCCCTATGTGACTGGGTAGACTAGAGGAAAGGGTATATGTAAATATATATATATATATATATATATATATATATATATATATATATATATATATATATATATACATATATATATATACTCGTATATATTTGTATACACTTCACTTTTGCTGTCGTGAAACATGACATGGCATTTGGACAATGAGCACAAAGAAATACATTAACAGCTTGACCTTTTAGAAATTTTTTATATCATTGGCGTTATTGCAGGAGACTAACATTTTATTTATTTATTGATTTATGTATCGATTCATTTTTTAATGCATATTTTTTCATTGGTGATGATTGTGAATTATGTAATCAATCAACGAAGTCTATCAAACTCAGAGTAAGACTGACCACTTTTAATTCATTTATTCATTTATCTATCTACTCATTTTCTCATTTATTTATATTTCTAGTCATACGTAGTACCTTGTTACCTCTTCCGCCATTTAGCATAAACTATATATCTAATTCTGATTAACAACAATTGATATCATATTACTGAAAGGGTGATTCACAGACTGAAAGGTGTTTGTCTTGTGAACGTGCATTTTACTTCACAATGATGAAGTGGTATCTGGATCGAAGTGAACGCAGCACCCCAATAGTTTATAATCCTGTCATTACAATTCACGAATTGTATGTTTACCTTTGCTGCCACCAGGTGGTTCTATCGTCGTCGTCGTCGGTGCATCGTAGTCCGATGATACCACACTTCCTCCTATTTATGGTGTCTGAGATGCGGTCATCATCAACTTCTTTAAAAAAAGGAGATCGAAAGTTCTGTGGCAATTATCGAGGGATTTCACTGCTGTCCATTACGGGGAAGATATTTGCAAGGCTCCTGCTAAGCCGGTTCTGTCACTTTCAGGGAAATCCTCGATACAGCGTAAGAGTACCTGGAGTGCCCCTTTCATATTTATTTACGAATCTATTTATACACTGGGTGACGCCAAGTGGTTTTGTTCAGTCGGAAGACGTGATACTGTGCAACAGAAGAGTTTGAGATAATGATATATTAGAGAAGACGCGAAGACAAGATACCAGATATTAAGTAACAGATCATAAGCAAAGGAGAAGTCGAGGAACCTATGCCAGGAGGCGCTTCCCTGCGGCCGAAGCCGTCACCTTTGCCCTATTGTGCGCTTTGGGGACTGTTGGCGAGGTCACTGCTGGAAATCGGAAAAAAAGGCAAGACTCAAACCCACAACTAAGCGAATACGAGTGCAGCACGCCATAAGCGCATAGTGGTTCCTAAACTGCCCGATATTTTGAAGGCATAAGCTGGCTACTGTATAAGGGGCTTGGGGGGGGGGGGGGTGCGTGAACCAGTTTGCCAGTTTGAAATGTTGTAAGTGAATACACACTCATGCACGAACACACACACACACACACACACACACACACACACACACACACACACACACACACACACACACACACACACACACACACACACACACACACACACACACACACACACACACACACACACACACACACACACACACACACACACACACACACACACACACACACACACACACACACACACACACACACACACACACACACACACACACACACAGTGCTGGATACCTAGAATAACTTAGAAGATGAAGGAACAGTGTGTGTGCAAATACTATTCAAGATTTTAAGAAAAACGATGCTGAAAGATATAAAGACGGGATCACCACGAGCATAGCTCCCTTCCCGTATAATACAACTATGTAAAGAAATACGTACGCACGCACACACACACACACACACACACACACACACACACACACACACACACACACACACACACACACACACACACACACACACACACACACACACACACACACACACACACACACACACACACACACGCACACATGAAAGTAACTGCTTTTGATTAAGTATTTCATCCCCATTGATATAGTTGTGTTTCTTTTAAATAAGTCCATGTAATTTCTTGGAGCTGTTTTGTATATTAGCCCATAATAATTCATCTCTCAAAACATGACTGAGATAGAACCTTTTAAAAGCTTTAAAAGATAGAAAAAATGCTAAGTATCAATGATAGAAGTACGAGAATGCGTATCACGGACTGGTTAAAGAAATGGCTTGAAATTGCCAGACTTGTGTGGACAATCGAAACATAGACAAATGCTTCATACTTATGCAAATATATTCTTTAGTGTCGTTCAATGTACACATGTTTACTTGAAACACATTAGTAAACGCTGGGGGCGTAATCGGTAGCGTGCTGGTCTCACATTTGCTTAGTTGTGTGCTCGACTCCCGCACTACTCTCCGATGCCCAGCAGTGACTATTACCTGCCTCCAACAATCTCCAAAGCGCATAGGACAACGATGATGGCTCCGGCCGTAGGTTCTCGCCTCCCGGCGTGGGGGTTCCTCATTTTCACCGTCACTTATCATATAGCAAATGTTCTCACTGAATGAGAATCCGACAAGAAATAATGGTCTCAAATTGTCAGGAAATAGATTTAATTTGGAAATGGGTAGAAACAACTTCGCCAACCGTGTAGTTAATGTATGGAATAAACTTCCTGCAGAAGCAGCGCAATGTAGTTCAGTTCGAAGCTTTAAGAATCGTTTAGATAAACATCTAAGCAAGATGCTGTAAATATTTGTTTATTTGTTTGTTATTATTTGTCTGTTTGTTTATTATTTAACTATAC
>NC_134778.1:2896132-2898632 GCF_046742065.1 Oratosquilla oratoria
TCTAAAAAATCAACTTCTCTCGCGGACAAATGTTGAATCCTTCGGTCAAGCTTGTGCTTGTATTCTATTTCCCGTTAGACAATTTTATTCAGTCTAAAAAATCAACTTCTCTGGCAGAAAGATGAAGACTTTATCGATAAAGTCCTTCACCTGTTGAAGGAAAATGCCTCCGCATCTCAAGAGTCCGCCATTCAGGATTCTTCATGAGTCTTCCTCTTCTTCCCTTCTGGTATGTTCCTCTTCGTTCCCTTCCTCTTCCTTCCCCTCTCTTCCCTCTCCTTCGTTTCCCTTCCCATCTCCTCTTCTCCGAAATCACGACGCTGCTAAGCTTATAATGTCCGCAATTAGTGAATAAATTATTTTTCTTCTTTTTTCTTCCTCGTCAGAGACGCTCTGCAAGCATTTCAGGTCCGCTTAAAGAAAAAAAAAAAAAAAGTGAATCCTCACTATTTGTTCTACTTTCTCTCATAATTCTTCAAATTTGCTCTTCCAATATTTTACCCTCAATACCGTCTATTACTCTCTCTCTCCCCTTTTCACTCTCCCTATTCCCTCCCTCCTTCCTTCCTTCCTTCCTTCCTTCCTTCCTTCTTTCCTTCCTTTCTTCCTTTCTTCCTTCTTTCCTTCCCTCCCTCTTCCCTCCCTCCTTCCCTCCCTCCTTCCCTCCCTCCTTCCTTCTCTCCTTCCTTCCCTCCTTCCTTCCCTCCTTCCTTCCCTCCTTCCTTCCCTCCTTCCTTCCCTCCTTCCTTCCCTCCTTCCTTCCCTCCTTCCTTCCCTCCTTCCTTCCCTCCTTCCTTCCCTCCTTCCTTCCTTTCTCCCTCCCTTCCTTCCTTCCTTCCTCCCTCCCTCCCTCCCTCCCTCCCTCCCTTCCTTCCTTCCTCCCTCCCTCCCTTCCTTCCTCCTTCCTCCTTCCCTCCCTCCCTCCCTTCCTTCCTCCTTCCCTCCCTCCCTCCCTCCCCCCCTTCCTCCTCCTCCTCCTCCTCCTTCTTCTCCTCCTTCTCCTTGTCCTTCTCCTTCTCCTCCTTCTCCTTTCTTGTTCTTCCCTCCCATACTCCTTTCCTTCCTCTCTCCCTCCCTCCATCCCTTATTGCAGTCCATATTTTCTTCATACCCGATTACCCAATTGAGATGACTTTGTTGAGCCTTAATTACCCAACAAATCGTTTTGTACACGCGGGTAACCTCTTTCAGTTTGTTTAGTTCAATGAAGCTAATCTTCAAAGAGGAAATCATTTCGAAAACTTAGCTTAGATAAGCTTTGTTAAGTCCTTGAGGTCAAGTTCAATAGAAACCTTATATTTTAGAAGAAGAACACATTTATTACGAGAATTGGTCCAACCTTTGTAACTGGTAAAGCTCATTAAGATGTTTATTTTGGTGACTGCATACCATTTTATTCATTTCAAATGTGAACCTAGATGTTCAGCAACTGTTCCTATTGGTTCACTCTCATCTATCTGGTCACGTGATTTATGTATTTCATTCTGACAGTAGAAACTTGTTCAGTTAAGAGAGGCAGTGTTCAAACATGTCTGCGATTACGTGAGTTTGCATTCTTATGGTATATAGTGCCTGTTACTTGTTCAACCATTTATTATTTATTTTTTAAACATATGTTCATTTATTAATTTCTATTTATCTTATCATTTGTTTATTCTATTGCTTATCATTTCATTTATTTGTTTATTTATTCACATATCAATTTTGTTTTATTCCATTAGTCTTGCTAAAAAATATTCACCTCTCTTTTCTGAAAGTTAAGTTATACTATCTCCATTAAGACGTTTATGGCAAGAAACCCATCTGTATATATATATATACACACACACACACACACATATATATGTATATATATATATATATATATATATATATATATAATGACAAACTAATGTATTCGTCTTAAAGAAATTCTCTAGCAATAAAGTCTTAAACAAATAAATTATTCGTATATTCTGTGCCTGATTCCCTATTCGTTCTCTGCATTTGCTCATCTCCTCACTCAATCCACGTCTCCCCCTTCTCCTCTTTCCACTGATCGTCTATTAATCTTCCTTCCTCGGTCCGGATTTGGTCTTTCTCTACCACGTAATCACTTATTCTATTGGTAATTTTCCTTGCGATTCTTCTTCTTCCCCCTCACCCTTTTGACCTCCTCCGGCATTCGCTCATTTGTTTTTCATTTTTATTAACGTTCTTTCTGTTTGTCTCCTTGTTTCTCTGTTTCTGTCTCTCTTTCTCTCTCTCTCTCTCTCTCTCTCTCTCTCTCTCTCTCTCTCTCTCTCTCTCTCTCTCTCTCTCTCTCTCTCTCTCTCTCTCTCTCTCTCTCTCTCTCTCTCTCTCTCTCTCTCTCTCTCCCTCTTTGTCTATTTACCTGCCCCGTCTTCCAGTTTACTGTGTGGATATGTCTACATTGTATTTAATGCTATGCCCTCTGTAGTTGCATGCGTTCCTGCTTGTCCGTATTCTCTCCCTATCTGTATATACATAAGTATATATA
>NC_134778.1:2901132-2908632 GCF_046742065.1 Oratosquilla oratoria
TTGCCACCAACCTGACACGTCTTTTAAGAACCACCAACTTGGAAATAGTGTGCCAGACAAGCAGAACAATAAAAGACATCACGAAGACGGAAACACACAACAACCAGACACCGGGCACCAAAGCCGGTACTTAATCGTATTCCGTGTTCAGGATGTGATAAATTTTACATCGGAGAAACGTCACGCGACCTGAATACACGAATACGTGAACACCGTTACGACGTCAGGCATGATGTCACCACCAATGCATGTGTGACACATAGAAACAAGGAAAACCATCTTATGGACTGGAAGAATGCAGAGCTGCTGATACGGGAACCAGACAAAATCCACAGGAAGTGTTTAGAAGCAGCAATCATTCAAGGAACGAACACTATTGAACAAAACAGGGGCATGTTTAACATATCTCCTCACATTATTCCCCTAATACCCATGGCCAGCAAAATATTAAATATTTAAACCACCCTTTGTGGACATTTCGCCCACGGACGTTTGGGCCAGCATTCTCATCCTTTCCCAGTGTCCAATCCCCCCATCCTCCTCCTCCTCCTCCTCCTCTTCCTTCCCCCCCCTTTTCTCTCCCCGTTCCCTCCTTTCCCCTTATTTAATCTCAAGCATTTGTATCTCAACTTGTACTTGAAAAAGCTGTAATAAGCGAAACGTCGTACAAATAAAGACTCCGTCCTCATATGGTGTTTATCTCGTCAATATATATACATATATATGTATATATATACATATATGTATATATAAATTATTTTGTCTATCATTCTATCCTCATATGTCTATTTACTTCTCTATACGTCTATCTATCTATCTATCTATCTATCTATCTATCTATCTATGATTTACTTTCTTGCCCTTTTCCTTTCATGTCCCATCTTTCATGTTGATGACACGTGCAGGTTGCTCCTTTGGCCTAATTTGCATCTTCTAATCACTTTCATTCTTACTCCAAACCAAATGTCGCCCTCTTTCAAACTCCCCTCCAGACATTTGGCCTTTTTTGGAGCTATTTGTCTTCCACGAATTATTGAATTATTAAGTCCTATTTTCGTTGCAGGTGGGAGGGGAAATGGAAGATAGGCGGAGGAGGAGGAAGATAAGGAGGAGGAGGAATAGAGGGAGGAGGAAGATAAAAAAGAGGAGTGTGAGGATAGGGATGAGGAGAGAGCAGTGAAAGATGAGATAGAGAAGGAGGAGGAGAAGGAGGAGGAGAAGGAAGAGAATGAGGAGGTGGAGGAGGAGAAGGAGAAGAAGGAGGGGGTGGAGGAGATGGAGGAGGAAGTCATGTACAAAAACAAAAGTCCAAAGTTGAGTAACACTTATGCAATCTAAGAAGAGCTCGATGAATTTACAGGAGTATATGTTAGCCCAAGTGGCCGGGACAAAAGTGGCCGCTCACCTTGTGCCTTATTAGTTGGGAGAACTAATTAGCGACTAGGTCATTCCGCTTAGGTGATACTGGGGAACTCAGAACTACGACAGGAGGAAGAGGGGAGGAGGAACAGGAGGAGGAGTAGGAGGAGGAGGAGGAGGAGGAGGAGGAGGAGGAAATGGGTAGTAGGTGGACTTAGAAGAAGAAGGATGGAGAAGGTAACGTGGAGATAGACGTGGACGTTGGGATATAGATGCAAGCGAAGGAGGAGGAGGAGGAGGAGTAGGAGGAGGAGGAGGAGGAGTAGGAGTTGGAGGAGGAGGAGGAGGAGGAGGAGGAGGAGGAGGAGGAGAAGGAGGAGGGATGGAAGAGAAGATGGAGGTGGAGGTAGAGGTGGAAATAGAGGAGTGATGGAGGAGGAAGTGAAGGTGAACGTGGAGGTGGAGGTGGTGGAGGAAGAGGAGGAGACGAAGTGATGGAGATGGAGATGGACATGGAGATGGAGATGGAGGTAAAGGTGGAGGGGAAATATGGAGGTGAAAATGGAGAAAGAGGAGAAGGAGGAGGAGGAGGAGGAGGAGGAGGTTGTGGAGGGGGAGGTAGAGGTCGAGGAGATGGAGGAGAAGATGGAGGAGGAGGGGGAGGAGGAGGTGGATGTGGAAGTAGAGATCGAAGTGGAGGAGGAATGGTAGGAAGAGCAGCATAATTATAAGAAGGAGGAGGAGGAAGAGGGAGAGACAAAGGAAGAGGAGGAGGAGAGAGATGAAGGAAGAAAAGGAAGTGGGAGGAAGAAAGAGGACGGTGAGAAGGAGGAGGAGGAGGCTAAGGAGTATAAGAAAGAGGAGGAGGAAAAGGTGAAGGAGGATAGTAGGAGGAGTAGAGGAAGAAGAAAGTGAAGGAGAAGGAGTAAAGGAAGAAGAAAGTGAAGGAGGAGGAGGAGGAGGAGGAGGAGAAGGATAGGAGGAGGAGTAGAGGAAGAAGAAAGTGAAGGAGAAGGAGAAGGAGAAGGAGGAGGAGGAGAAGGATAGGAGGAGGAGGAGGAGGAAGAAGAAACTGAAGGAGGAGGAGGAGGAGGAGGAGGAGGAAGAAGAAAGTGAAGGAGGAAGAGGAGGAGGAGGAGAAGGATAGGAGGAGGAGTAGAGGAAGAAGAAAGTGAAGGAGGAGGAACACAAAGGAACACAAAGGAAGAACAAACAACAGCAGGCCTACTGGCCCTAACGAGGCTGTTTGTGTTAACTAAACTAAACAACAATTAAGGAAACAGGGTAACTAGGCGGTAGAAGATGAACTAATACTACTGCTATAACTATCCTATCCAATTAGTCCAATTGCGATTAAATGTCTGGTTGTCATATCTTTTATTGCAAAGGATAATATTTCATTTGTGGATTAGATTCCAAGTATTTATCTAAGCGATTTTTAAATGTTGTTATCGTGTTACTTTCAACGACAGTGGAAGGTAACGAGTTCCACACGTTAACAACCCGGTTAAAGAAGAAGTGCTTACTCTCGTTCGTAGAGAATCTTTTGCCAATTACTTTGAAATCGTGGCGTCTTCTTGTATTTGATTGGTCTAATGAGAAGTAATCTTTGGCATTAATGTTGTCAAAGCCTTTGAACATTTTAAAAACCTCAATCAAATCTCCTCGCATTCTTCTTTTTGAGAGGGAGAATAAGTTTAGATTTTTTAGTCTTTCTTCATACGGCAGATTTCTCAGCCTTGGTATCATTTTGGTCACTCTCCGTTGTACTCTTTCTAGTTTGTTAATATCTTTCTGGTAGTATGGGGACCAAAATTGTACACAGTATTCGAGATGGGGACGGACCAAGGAATTATAGAGGTTTAGCAATATTTTTTCTGATTTATTTTCGAAGACTCTTCCGATGAAGCTAACTAATTTGTTTGCTGTTTTAACAACTTCTGAGCAATGTTGACTTGGCTTCAAGTCATTTGATATTAAAACTCCTAGATCTTTTTCTTTAGTTACTGAATCCAATGTTTCGCCATTCATTTGGTATTGGATGTGATCATTATTTCCTCCAATGTGCATGACTTTACATTTGTTAACGTTAAATTTCATTTGCCACTTGCTAGCCCATTTTGATAATTTATCTAGATCGGATTGTAGAGTTTCTTTCTCTTTGGTGGTTGTCACTTTACCGGCAATTTTTGTGTCATCAGCAAATTTTGATACTTTGCTGAGGAGGCCGTCATGTAGATCATTTATATATAGTAAGAACAAGACGGGTTCTAAAACTGATCCTTGCGGTACGCCACTTTTAACGTCGAGCCAGCTAGATGATGCCCCGTTTATTACGACCCTCTGTTTTCGCTCTGAGAGCCAATCTTTAATCCAGTTGTGGATATTGCCAGAAATACTGTGCATTTTTAGTTTGTCGAGCAATCGTTTGTGGGGAACTTTATCGAATGCCTTCTGAAAATCTAGATAGATTATATCAACAGATCTACATTCCTCGTATTTGTTAAAAACGTCATGAAAGAAGTCAAGGAGATTAGTTAGACATGAGCGTTTGCTACGGAAGCCATGTTGCGAATCTTTCATAATCTTATTTTCTTCTAAAAATTTTACTACACTGTCACGGATAATTGTCTCTAGCAGTTTGCACACAATCGAAGTCAGGCTAATCGGTCTGTAGTTGCCTGGTTGTGATTTGTCCCCTTTCTTGAATATTGGTGTTACGTTAGCACATTTCCAATCTGATGGGACTTTACCGAGTGCTAATGATTTGTTGAAGAGGATGCACAAGGGTTTACTGATTTGATTTTTGACTTCTCGCAGAATTCTAGGTGAAATTTTGTCAGGTCCCGGGGCTTTATTTATTTTAAGCTTATCAATCACTTGTACGACATCCCTTTCTGTAATCATGAGTTGATTTAAAACGTTTTGGGACATTTTATGTCCCGGTGGCTGATACACTAAGCAATCTTCGTCTGTGAAGACGGATGCAAAAAAATTATTAAGGATTGAGGCCATCTCATTTTCATCATTCGTATGTTTTCCTTCATCGTTATTTAATGGTCCAATGCCGCAGGTAAGCGTTTTCTTCGTATTCGCATAACTGTAGAATTCTTTAGGGTTCGACTTGCTTGCCTCTGCAATATACTCTTCAAGATGTTTCTTACTACGTTTTATCAGTGTTTTGGTTTCACGGCGAATTCTGTCCAGTGTTAGTTTATCGTCTTGGCTTTTAGTTGATAAATACTTTTTGTACGCACTCCTTTTACGAGAGAGGTTGTTACTAATTTCCCTATTCCACCACTTTGGTTTATTTGTTGCCGGACGTCTCTCACGATAGGGAACACAGAGATTTACAGCATTGTTAAGGTCCGTGGTGAAGTTTTGCCACGCATTATCAATATCAATCTCATTCGAAGTTGTACTCCAGTCTAAGTTTGCTAGTAATGATCGGAGTCTATTGAAATTAGCTCTACAGAAGTCGGGTACTTTTTCTTTGATGGTCTTAGATAAACTGGCTTCCATTTTAATCTTGAATGTGATGGTACGATGATCGCTAGTACTGAATAATGGGCCGACATTTATGTCGTTTACCAGATTTTCTGTTGTAGAGAATATTAGGTCAAGGACATTATCTCCTCGGGTAGGGCAGTTTACGCCTTGGTGGAAGCCACTTTCTAGTAAGTTACTATACAAGTCTCGTCCTGTATGCGAACTCAAATCTTCACCCCATCTCTTCACCGGTAAGTTAAAGTCTCCCATGATGACTGTCTCGCAACGTTGGTTAGTTTCTACGATTAAATCGAATAATTTTTCGTCATTTACTAGTAGCTGACCCGGAGGTCTATAAACAAGTCCAATTATTACTTTAGATTTACTGCAATTGGTTCTTATCTCAACAAACAATATGTCAACATTTGTTACTGTTTCTGTTTTTAATAGTGATGGTTGGAGGGAGTTATGGACATACAGGAGGAGGAGCAGGAGGAGGAGAGGGATAGGAGGAGGAGTAGAAGAAGAAGAAAGTGGAGGAGGAGGAGGAGGAAGAGGAGGAGGAGGAGGAGGAGTAGAAGGAAAAAAGGTGAAGAAGTAAAATAATTCAAATGATAAAATCAAATAAAGTTTCAATGCAAAGGAAATTGACTTTTTTATTTTTCTTATTTTTTTTTTTTACTTATTAAGGAAAACATAATCTCGACAGCTGAATACACAAACATGCGCACGCGCATCAACTGGGAAAACGAGAGGGGAATAGAGAAAAAAATATGATTAAGAGGAAGAAAAAGGACGAAATAGTAAGAAAGTCAGTCAATAAGAAAGAGAGCGGGAGGGAAAAGAGAGCTAGTTAGAAAGTAAGTGTAAGAGAAAATACGAGAGAGTGAAGAAGGATCATAAGACAGGGAGATAAGCGTGTGAGATATTATCAGTAAGAGAAATTGTATAACAGTAAGGAAGACAAGTAATAAGACAGACAGAGAGAGAGAGAGAGAGAGAGAGAGAGAGAGAGAGAGAGAGAGAGAGAGAGAGAGAGAGAGAGAGAGAGAGAGAGAGAGAGAGAGAGAGAGAGAGAGACAGAGAGACAGAGAGAGAGAGGGAGGGAGAGGGAGAGAGGAGGAGGGAGGGAGAGAGAGAGAGAGGGGAGCGAGATAAAGGGAGAGCGAGTGAGAGTAGGAGTAAGAAAAACTACGAGTAAGAAAGATAATAAGAGAGAGAGAGAGAGAGAGAGAGAGAGAGAGAGAGAGAGAGAGAGAGAGAGAGAGAGAGAGAGAGAGAGAGAGAGAGAGAGAGAGAGAGAGAGAGAGACTGAGATAATGTTTCTTATTCCGTAGCTAAACTTATCAACTTTTTCCGCGCATTCAGATGCGCAGACGTGGTCGTGTATGTATACTTCTCAAAGTAAGTATTTGCATATTTATAAGTAAATACACACCGCCAGGTTTCCCTCAGAGCGTCTCCCCACGCAAACTGCCGTAATAATGCTGACAGTTTAGTTAATGTTGAAACCACTGAGACTTAGAGGAAGAGAAACGGTCTTCCTTTGGTTCAAACGATTCCGCAGACAAAAATCACCGCTGTAAGAAACGAAGTACTGTGATCTAGATAATGTATGAATATGGCCCGTACAGTAGTCCGATGGATACCGTCTTGAACTCCTGGGCAGGTGGACGTGAGTTTGAGTCCCGTGATCCTCTGCAGGCTTGTTGCGTTTGTTCCCGACACCCTAGCCGGGCTAATTTTTAGTTTATATCTACTTGGTTTATGTGTGTATGGTGGCGTAATGGTAAACGTGCTGTTGTCGCCTTCGCTTAGACATGGGTTCGAATCCCCAGTCCTCTCCGATTCCCAGCAGTGACTGTTACCTGCCCCAGCATTCCAATTGCATTAAAGGGCAAAGGTGACTGCTTTGGCCACAGCAAAGCATCTCCTGGGGTATGCTCCCGACTTTCTTCTTATTATTGTCATTTGGTTTTTCATCTTTGCTACCTTCAGTAGAGAAAAGAGTAAAAGAAGAGTCTGGTAACGCGATAAGAGAATATCATATTTTCCCACTGGACCCGGAAAATTCTACAATAACAGAATAATAACAATAATAATAACATTTATAATAGAAAATAGAAAATAGAAAATAAAAAGTAAGGGCAAATGGCAGACTCCTTGTCAAGAACTGTAAGAAACTGCTTCATGAGATCCAATTTGATGTGTAGTGGAGGAAACAGTCTTTTGAGGACTCACCAATGGCTCATGTTTGATAGAGTGTGCTCCCACTCTATTGTCCGCCATTGGAAGCTAGTGCTTTCTCTGGTAATGTCCTACTTTGCCCCAACTGTCCCAAAGACAGTATATATATATATATATATATATATATATATATATATATATATATATATATATATATATATATATATATATATATACACGCATATATACTTATGTTATGGGTCCGGCTGATTATTACCTTAGACAATTAGGTATTATTCGTTATCATATCTCTTTGTTTCTAATACATTTATATATATGTTTATTTTATATTATTTATTTATTCATTTGTTTATTAATTTATTTAATTAATTTTATATCTAAAGTTATTAATTTTTATTTCTAGACAGAGTGTTGAAGTATTGTACAAGTAACACACCATCATAA
>NC_134778.1:2913632-2918632 GCF_046742065.1 Oratosquilla oratoria
TATATATATATATACATATGCATTCTTCTTCTTCTTAAGGGCGTACCGTATTTGTAGCGAAGAATTTTTTGAGGATGAAATCAAATAGATATTCAAAGTGTTCACTATACTCAGATACCCGGAAGGACTACTGCACAGATTGAGAAAGAAACCAACGGTAATAATGAGAAGGAAGAAGAGGAACCGGTCCGAAGAAGGCAGGGCTGGGTTTTTGTCCGTCCCCAACTCGAAGTACGCGGAGGAGTTGGGACATATTCTCACAAAAGCGGGTGTGAGCGTTGCTTTCTCCACGGGTACGAAATTAGGAGAGGTTGTCAAGAATAAAAATAAATCAGAAAAAGGTATGGAGAAAGGTGCGATCTGAAATATACCATATTGTGATTGTCCGTTAGGATATTATGGTGAGACGGAAGATCAGTGGAGCTGCGGACACATGAACACAAAAATGACGTCAGAGTTCACAGAACCTCCAACTCGCTAGTAGTTCATTTAGACCAATGTGGTCATCTTCCAGATTTGAACAAGATAAAGGTACTCCACAAAGATCTAGAGAAAAAGAAAGGAAAAATAGTGGAGGCAGCCTACATAACTTCCCACCCCTGCATCAACCATAGGGAAGGGTTTATGAAATTAGCAGAAGCAGCAGGCACTCTAATTATCAAGCAGGTAAAAAGGACGATTGAGAACAGAGGGAGAAGCGGCATGGTCAGAGTCACTCTAGAAGAGTTGAGAACGGATGAGAGTATAGAGGGAGAGGAACACGGCAAGGATGAATTATATAAGCTGTTCATTTTCTGAGACTGTGTGTACTTTGAGAATGTCCTGGTAAGGACGAAACATCAGTGAATAAAACTCCAACTGTTCTCTGTGTTCAGCTCACCACCCTTCCACTCATTTGTCTTCCATACTTACATATGTATGTATATATATATATATATATATATATATATATATATACATATATATATTTATATATATTTATATATATATGTATATATGTATACATATATATATATATATATATATATATATATATATATATATTTATATACAAATAATGTTCAGAAATATTCTCCCCAAAGCATGGCACTGAAAAATCAGTATTCTCACGTGAGATGTACACATTTATGATGGAAGGATGCCACATGAAATATTCAACTATGCAATGGTGCGACATAGAACCTGCTGGGCGTAAAACTCCAAACTAAAGTATTACCAAACAGAACAACACAGAACAAGATAAAACAAAAAGTAATTAATAAACAATTGTAATAGAAGAAGATAAAATGTCGTAATATAAGATAGAATAAGAAATATTAGAACAAATGAACGAAAGAATCAAACAAATTGAAACAATGGAAAATCAAATAAACCAATAAACAAAATAAAAACATAAAAAGTGATTCTACCGTTTGATTTTTTATTTTTTTTATTTTTAATATGTACGAACATCACCTCCGGGAACTGGACAGTAGCCTATGCTATGACGCTTTTCAAAAGTGCATGTCACAGAATCGTGTAGGTTTTATTTATTTTTTTCATACCTACGTTCCCACCCCCACCTCCACCACTCACTTAGTGTTGCAATATTTCTGTGTCCTGTCAAGGAAAGCATGCTTTGTTATTCGTTACGGCCTTTGAAAAATATATTGGTACTTGCTGAGGCCCTGAACGTCCGAACTGGAATGTACAATTCATAACTTTGTGTAAACTGTATACCTTGCAAAGCATTGAACTTTGACCTAATACACTAGCGAGATTAAATTTTTTTGGGCATTTTCTTTATGGTAAGCGTCAAACAATTTTATTTTATTTTTAGGAACTATCTCATGTATTCCTTTATATCTCGATTGACATAAGAAGAAGAAGAATGAAACACGCTTTTGGGAACACTGAACTTGACCCACGATGATTCATTATATTGCAAGTATATCTGTCATTGTGCTGTACTTAAGATATACATATATATATATATATATATACATATATATATATATATATATACATATATATATATATGTATATATATATATAGACATTTATATATATATATATATATATATATATATATATATATATGTGTGTGTGTGTGTGTGTGTGTGTGTGTGTGTGTGTGTGTGTGTGTGTGTGTGTGTGTGTGTGTGTGTGTGTGTGTGTGTGTGTGTGTGTGTGTGTATGTGTGTGTGTGTGTGTGTTCCTTACTTTTTTAACAAAATCGTATTATCTTTGTGTAATTCTTATGTATCGTACAATAGATTCGTTTATCCGTAGATATGCAAGACTTATCCTCATACTTGACATTTGGTTTACATTTCTCTACCACTCGGCCTCGAACCCTTGGTTGTACGTTGTGTGATGATAGCGTCCTTACCTAGTAATAAAACGACGCACAGAAAAAGGTTCGAGTCCTGCCGGTAAAGAGATTCAGTCCACATATCCATGTGTTAACCCGGTTTGGGTCTACTCGATCCAAAAAACCGTAACTCCTTTCTGCTCCACAAACTACTCCAGAAAAGTTGAAATAGAGGATCGCTCTTCATTATCTGCACTAACATTGATGAAATGTACACTGATCTATTATACGTACGAAAAAAAGACTCGTAGGCATGAAAATGTAACGGGTATTCCATTTTATAACGTTCGATTGCATATTCATTCATGTCTTTATTACTGAGTGTTGTACAGTCCCACGTCATTTCTCGACGAAATGGGGAGATGAAGGGAATACATAAAAAGGAGTTCCTTTGTGCTTAGATTTTTGTCTTGCATTCGCTTAGTTCTGGGTTCGAATCCCGCGCTCCTTTCCGACTCCCTTTAAACGCATAGGGAAAAGGCGACGGCTTCGGCCGTAGCTACTCCACGCCTCCTGACACAGGCTCCTCATCGTCTGACCGTCAGACGCCGGACAAGAACCACAACAGAACGTCTGTGCTCAGGTCACTATTAATTATCAAGACAGAAGATACTGAGCCTACGCTAAGAGGCGCGTAGCTGCTACTGAAACCGTCACCTTTGCCTTATTATGCGCTTTGGGGACTGCCGGGGTAGGTAACAGTCACTGGTAGGTATCGCAGAAGGAGTGCGGGATTCGAGCCCACAGCGAAGCCAGTACGGCTACGTTTACGTCACCAGCGCACAGAAACAACATAGAACCGCCCTGGCCACAGATTCAAACTGGCCCGTATGCAAGCACCACACAGAAGAAACAGAACACCTTATATTGCAATTAATGCCCTACTCTAGTAATCCCCAGGCAACAATATAATATCTCTTGCTAGAATGACTTGCAGTCCCGTCCGGAGGCTGCTACTGGTTACCTAGAGGCCGCGGGCCTTCTACAGGAGAGACCAGGGGCAACGGATTGATTGAATAATTTATGAAGAAGTACAGATCTTGACACTGCTTCTGACCCAGGGCAGTGGACAAGGTGCAGGGATGACCCGTTATTCAGGAGGTGCTAAGATAAGAGGGAGGGTGGAGGGGTGTGGAGTGTATTAAGGGATGGAATGGGTGGGAATGATTTTATGCCTTGTAAGGGGGAAAAAGCCTTGGTATATGTATGTATGTATGTATGTATGTATGTACAGATCTTTATCAATCATGAGGTGAATAGTAGACCATAAATCCACAACTTTTGTTTTTTATTAGGCAGACCTGATTATTCTCCTCTAGAAAGTGATGCTCCCAATATCCTAGGAAATAAAACTGAAATGTTTTCCCAAGTAAGATATGTACTCACGAGTCTGTCTAACTACAACTACAAGTAGCTTACATAGGTGTCTACCAACGTCATTGTGTGATCTATTTCCAGATTAGTTACATCCTTACTAGCTTGAAACTTTCCGTTCCCTCTGTGGTTTCTCCGGCTTAAGAGACAAGTTAAATGTGCATAATGCTCCTCTGTTTAAAAAATATGCAATTTCCTTTTATTTGTTAGCGTCACTGACTGCCAAGGGTTCATCTCTTCACTACCGTGACGTAACACCTCGGGGAGAAATCCCTTCGGGTTGCGTCAATTTATTTTTTACACATACTCCCTCACACCATAACCCACCCACTCCTTTCCATGCATCACAGCAGCATCCATACACAACCATTCTCCATTCACCCCTATCTTCTGTCTTCTCCCGTCCTTCCTCAACAGTGATAAATAGTGATGTTAGTAAGTTCGCGGGTAACACTAAAATAGGACGCCTAATTAGGCCAGGAGACGACGCAGAGATTCTACAGGATGGTCTTAACAAATCGGTCAGTGAAAATGGCAAATGGCCTTCAATATCTCTAAGTAGCGTGTTAAACGTAGGGCTACACAACCCTGAAAATAGATACAGCTTAGATGATAGGGATAAATAGTGATGCAAATGATCTTAAATATCTCTAATTGTAGCGTGTTAAACGTAGGGCTACACAACCCTGAAAATAGTTAGAGCTTAGATAACACGCTTTTAGAGAAAACTGAGTGAGAGAGAGACTTGGGAGTTCTAGTGAGTCCGGACCTTAAAACCAGGAAACAGTGCATTAGCGCCAGGGATGAAGCTAACAGATCATTAGGTTTCATTACAAGGACGGTAACAAATAGAAGCGCAGAGGTAATTATCAAACTCTATCTAGCGATAGCTAGACCCATCCTTGACTATGCGGTACAGTTTTGGTCTCCGTCTAATAGAATGGACATATATTCACTAGAATCAATACAGAGAAGAATGACCAAAATGATACATGGACTCAGAAATTTGCCTTACAAGGAGAGGCTTAGGCACCTCAACTTACACTCTCTGGAAAGACGCAGAGTGCGGGGTGATCTAATTAGGAGTTCAAGTGGATCAAAGGCTTTAAAAAGGGTGCTGCAAACAAAGTCATCATATTAAAACAACAGGCAGGACTCGCAGTAACGGATTTAAACTAGACAAATTTAGATTTAAAAAAGAGATAGGCAAGAATTGGTTTACTAATAGGGTGGTCAACGAATAGAATAGACTTAATAACCATGTAGTGAGCGC
>NC_134778.1:2946132-2953632 GCF_046742065.1 Oratosquilla oratoria
GGTCAACAGAATGTCAACTGACCGTCAACATTTCGTCAACGCAACGTCAACGTTACATCAACGGAACGTCAACGTTACGTCAACGGAACGTCAACGGAGCGCCAACGTTACGTCAACGGAGCGTCAACGTTACGTCAACGTTACGTCAACGTTACGTCAACGGAACGTCAACGTTACGTCAACGGAACGTCAAATTTACGTCAACGGAGCACCAACGTTACGTCAAGGAAACATCGACGTGGTGTCAACAGAACGTCAACGTTACGTCAATGGAACGTCAACGTTACGTCAACGGAACGACAACGTTACGTCAAGGAAACATCGACGTGGTGTCAACAGAACGTCAACGTTACGTCAATGGAACGTCAACGTTACGTCAACGGAACGACAACGTTACGTCAACGGAACGTCAAATTTACGTCAACGGAGCACCAACGTTACGTCAACGGAACGTCAAATTTACGTCAACGGAGCACCAACGCTACGTCAAGAAAGCATCGACGCGGTGTCAACGGAACGTCAACGTTACGTCAACGGAACGTCAACGGAACGTCAACGGAGCGTCAACGGAACGTCAACGGAACGTCAACGGAACGTCAACGGAACTTCAAATTTACGTCAACGGAGCACCAACGTTACGTCAAGGAAGCATCGACGCGGCGTCAACGGAGCGTCAACAGGGTTGAAAGGGCTAAAAGGGGGGTTTGTCAAAGGGAATAGGTGAGTATTGGAGAGTGGTCACAGGGATTAGAGAGGAAGGAGGGGGAGGAGGTGGGGGAAAGGAGTAGAGGAGAAGGAGGAGGGTGTATAAGGATGAAGGAAGATGGAGCAGGCGCGAGGCAAGGAAAAGAACAGAGAAGTCAGGCTGGAGGGAGAAGAAGGAAGGAAGGAAAGTTATAAGTAGTCTTGAAGACATTTTGAAAAAGAAAACAAGTTTCTGAGGACTCGCACACTTGGAAAGATGTTTTGTCTTTTCTTGGAGAAATTGAAGTGGAATGGGGAATGTAATTCAGATTTACATAGATATTATGGAACACAGGATACAAATCGGACGAGAAATGACGGTCTCAAGCTGTCAGGACGTAGATTTAATTTCAAAGCGGGTAGAAGCAACTTCGCCAGCAGCGTAGTCAATGAATGGAATAAACTTCCTGCAGAGGCAGTACAATACAGTACGGTTTGAATTTTCACATTCATTTAAGTAATCACCTAAGCACTATGCTGTAATGCCTGCCAGTTGTTTGGATTCTCTGTTTATCCATTCTTTGTTCAATTATCTGTTCTTAGCATCCGGCCTAGTTATGGACCAAAAGGTCTCTTGTTGGTATGCTCTTCCTTTGTAAACAAAGAAGATGAACGGGCAAACACAGGGCTGATGGTGTACCTAAAGATATTAGTTTATTCTTTTAAATTAATTCCATGTGCAGGAGACTGCTTTGGGTTGAGTAAAATCGACTAGTGGCAGCCAGAATAAACGTAAATGAAATTTTCGAAAATTTGTGGAACTTGTATACCAAAAAGGAAAAATTCAATAAAAGAAAAATCAATCATTTCCTGAAAAAGAAAAAAATACCATATATCGCACGAAAGAAAAATAGAAAGACAAAAAAGTAAGAAAAACAAAACAAAACAGAAAGACAGAAACACAAACAGAAAAAAAGAAATCAGAGAAAAAAATAGAAAGAAGAAAAAAAAAAACGAAAACAAGAAAAAATTCTAATTCGTGAAGAAATAAAAAGCAACGAATCTTACGGATTTAGACAGATGTAGCGGAAGACGTTGGTGGGGAGCTTACACCCGGAGCCTCTGAGCCTCCGCCAATTCTGTCCCCATTGGCCTACATTAAGGGAAGCGGTACGCACCAGTAGCCACTGGGAATCGGATCAGAGTCTTTGAACTTGCGAGGTGAGATCGAAGCCGAACACGCCACAGCAGAGAACTGACGCCCTTATTCCATCCCGTCATAAAGAAGGTTTCCCTGTGTCCGATAAGGTTGATAAGTATAATGAGGCACGACTCCGGGCTCTCTAGATGTATAATCCGAGGTGATAACTGCTACGACGTACAGGTTTGTACTCTTGCTCTACGGTATCTTTCTCTTCTTTTATAATGTTGTGTTTTTTGTTTTTTGTTTTTGTTTTTTTCGAGTGAATAACCAAGTATTCCTTCCTTCTTATATAAAAGATGGCCAACTAAGGCATACACCCATTCCACAACTACCCAGCACTCATTTATTGTCCCTTCTATCTTAGCTCCTTGTGGATGAAGGACCATCCCTGACTCCCTCCCGCTGCCTGGGTCAGAAGCAATGCAACAAGACACAGGCGATCATTTGAGCCTTTAGGAGGACGAAAAGGACGTGGCAGCTAGCGGTTTCTCCTTTATCTACATCAACAGTAGATCTTCTACCTAAGCATGTCCTTGGTGCTGTTCTTACAAGAGAGAAAAAGGTGTATCTGTACCCATGTCGTCTGACGTTAACTGAAATAAAATGAATCAAGGACGCCAATGGAGAGAATAGGAACTCCTCTCGCCTTCCCTAAACTGATTTAAGTCGTTTGGCGCCAGCGAGAATAAAATTAATGACGAAAAATGATCTTTCTGTTTCTCTGTCTATCTGTATCTCTCTCTCTCTCGTTTTTTACGGGTTTTTCCTTTGTTCTGCTTTCCTGACATACTCGTCTCTTCCAACTTATCTCCATTCTGCTAGGCTTTCAATCACCCAAACTCGTCTATTTCTCTGTATTTTAGGGGTAATGAAACCCTTATCACTGCTTAAATATTTGTTTAAACGACAAAAGAATTGTAACCTTCTGTTGGAGCATTCCACCTAAGACTGATCTGTACAGTCCCTCTCGGCGTAGGGAGTTATATAACACTAAATACTTAGCGTTTGCACGCATTGATTACAAGTATTTTTACAATCTCTTTTCTCTCAATATTCTACGTAGACCTGGCGTTCTACAATTTATCTAGTCATCATCATCATTAAATGTGTTTAGATGTGAAGTATAGTCGGCTAATTGCAATTGTGTCTTCTTAAAGGTATTAGAATGTTTAAGATGTAAATATCAGGACATTTGGATCTGGTGACTTTCCATCCTGTTTGGAAATGTACCAGGGGCGTGGTGTTTATGGTGGTGTCAGCGAGAAGGGAAGAATCTATCACTTTAGGACTGTGCTGTTAGTCACGTAGATATACTTGGCACGTGTAATGTGAATGTGAATAGTACAGCGTGTATTAAATTGTTTACATATCATATGAGGGTTATACTCTATCACTATTTCTCTCCATCTCTCTCTTTCTCTCTCTCTCTCTCTCTCTCTCTCTCTCTCTCTCTCTCTCTCTCTCTCTCTCTCTCTCTCTCTCTCTCTCTCATCCCTACACGACAATGTAAAAAAATATTAGTAGCACACACAACAACCGTAATAAGAGCAAGAACACAATCCCAGTTACTATTTAGAATCTGCCAACATTAAAAGCTTTTAAAGACAAATTAAAAAAATAACTTCTTGACAAATAATATACACAAGTATATTGTATGTTTTGAGACATTTGATTTTTATAAGTAAAACGTGTCACATTCGTTTGTCAGACGATGTTTCTCCGAAATGTTTGTTTATTGATGAATGTTTGTTAAGTTACAAATGCGACCATTTGCTGTTTTATGTGAATTGTTAAGTTTACCACTGTATAATTTCTAATACAGTATTAAAACTAAATTGATTGTGGAGGTCGTAGACTTTTCATTTGTATGCAGTTGATATACGCTTAACTATGTGTGTAGTATGTTTATTATTCATTCGTAATTTTATCTATGAAAATGAGTTTTAGTTTTTATTTGCAAACCTTTTATGTATAGATATTTTAACTAATAAGCATGGATCATTGTCTTTGGTTTTAGATGTACTTTTTATATATCGTTTATATTATGATTGTTTAGTTTGTAGTTGGGATCCACTATTTAAGACAAAATGAAAAATGTGGATGTTCCTACAACGCCAATTATTATAGTCATTAATGACAGTACACGCACTTTTTATTTCGGAATATTTCCATTCCTCTAAATTTTAATGTATACTCTTTTATAATTGTACATATTATCAACTACTTACATCGTAAATTGAAAAACCATTTTATGAAAATGGAAATGAAAAATTTAGTGATTTGATTGATTAATAGATTGACTCTCTCTCTCTCTCTCTCTCTCTCTCTCTCTCTCTCTCTCTCTCTCTCTCTCTCTCTCTCTCTCTCTCTCTCTCTCTCTCTCTCTCTCTCTCTTTCTCTCTCTCTCTCTTTCTCCTTCTCTCTCTCCTCACATCCATCTCCTTTCAATTACCATCCCATCCATTACTTTTTTTGAGACTGGACTGTTGATGGAACCAATTACCTATCAATTACTGTTTGCATTCCCTCTGCCACGAAACGATTTCATTCAGTACAGGGGAACACCCATAGGCAAGGCTGAAATATACTGCACCCTCCTAAGCTCAGCAACACACACAAAAAACAATTTTGAAGCGAATAAAGACCGTAGAGAAGTCAGGAGCAGGTGATTAAGGATGACTGATTTGGCCATATCTTTCAGTCGTAAATTCTTATTCTTCTTCTCCTGGCCATAATGTGCTTATATTCCATGTAAAGTTGGGCCATTTGCGGGATGTATTGTCCTTATAGGGACAAATATGTAGATGTTTTGAATTTACATGTGTGTATTTGTATGTGTGTGTGTGTGTGTGTGTGTGTGTGTGTGTGTGTGTGTGTGTGTGTGTGTGTGTGTGTGTGTGTGTGTGTGTGTCTGTGTGTTTGTTTGTGTGTGTGTCTGTTTGTGTGTGTGTCTATGTGTGTTTGTGTGTGTGTGTGCGTGTGTGTGTGTGTGTGTGTGTGTGTGTGTGTGTGTGTGTGTGTGTGTGTGTGTGTGTGTGTGTGTGTGTGTGTGTGTGTGTGTGTGTGTGTGTGTGTGTGTGTGTGTGTTTGAGCAGAACGAGCGTTTGAGAACATGTATAAACTGCTACCTAGAAAGATTGAGTCTAATTGATTTTCCTAATATCTGCCAGTGCTAAGCAAAACGAAAATAAAAAATATCCCAAGGATAAAAACCCTAAACAGAAAACACGATGAAAAAAATACGAAGAAATAGGTGAAACACGACGCATCCACCAGCCATTTATTCGCTAAAGACAATGTAAGCAAGCATACCTAACCTAACCTAACCCAACCCAACCCAACCTAACCTAACCTAACCTAACCTAACCTAACCTAACCTAACCTAACCTAACCTAACCTAACCTAACCTAACCTAACCTAACCTAACCTAACCATTTCCTCTTCCTTTTCTAACCATACCCACATCCAGACCCAATGGTGGCGTAATCGGAAGCGTGCTGGTCTCGCAATAGCTTAGTTGTGGGTTTGAGTCCTGCACTCTTCTCCGAATCCCAGTAGTGATGGTTACTTGTCTCAGCAGTCCCCAAAGCCTATGGGACAAAGTTGACGGCTTCGGCCGCAGTTAGGCGTCTCCTGTCGGAGGATTGTAATCGCACATCTCATCCCGTACATTACGGAATGACACTTTAGGCCCTCCTCAAACATTTCATTGTCACCTCAATAACGAAGGACGGTCTGTCTGTGACCTTTTTCTGCAAGAGTACTTACCAGTTAACTGTACGTATCACCCAACTCACCTCTTTCATCTTCTCAGGACCCTCATGATAACAAGCTTGTTACATTTTATTTTAATTAGCACTAATCTTTTTCATCCATATTCATTTTTCATTTTAATTCCATGACATCACGATCGAGACTGACAAGGAGCTCGACGGAAGCATATATACGGAAATTGATACGTAGCGCAATGGTTTAAGTCACTGTTCACTTGTTACGTCTCAAATGGGTTCGAGTCCTTGGCTTGACCACGTATCAGTTTCCGTATATGCTTCTGTCGAGCTCCTTGTCAGTTCCATCGTGATGCCATGGAATGAAATTGAAAAATCAATATGGTTGAAACGATTAATATCTGTGTACTGGGGACCATTCAGTGTGTGTGTTTAATTAACACTTATTTAGTGGTCCTATCCTTCTCCTCCGGTCCTTTCCCAGGCACCGTGCCTGTAGTCAATGGGTTGTCGACCTTCCTTACCGCGTGACGCTCTTCCTTTGATCCTCCTCGCCGTCAGGCTACTTTATCCATCATCGTGACAGAGTCTCGCCCGAGTTCACGCCTCTTAATCTTGCCTCGGCCCATTTCCCCACATTTCCCGTCATCTCCCGAAGCCCCGTGCAGTTGAAGGTGAGGAACTTCAGCGGCCATTACTCCTGATTACACCATATCCTGCCAGCAAAGAAAGCAAAGTGTGAAGGAAGAACAGGTGGGGGGAGAAGGAGGAGGAGGAGAAGGAGTAGTAGGAGGAGGGAGAGGAGGAGGAGAAGGAGTAGTATAGGAGGAAGAGGAGGAGGAGGAGGAGTGGTAGGAGGAGGAAGAGGAGGAGGAGAAGGAGTAGTATAGGAGGAAGAGGAGGAGGAGAAGGAGTAGTAGGAAGAAGAGGAGGAGGAGGAGGAGGAGTGGTAGGAGGAGGAAGAGGAGGAGGAGAAGGAGTAGTATAGGAGGAAGAGGAGGAGGAGGAGGATTGGTAGGAGGAAGAAGAGGAGGAGAATCATAAATAGAAACAGAAGGAAAAGGAAGAGGAGGAGAAGCGAGGGAAGAGGAGGAGGAGAAAGAACGGGAAGTGGAGGAGGAAGAGGAGGAGGAAGTGGAGATGAATAGGAACAGGAGGAGAAGAAAAAAGGAAAGGGAAGAGGGGAGGAGGAAGAGAAGGAGGAAGTGAATGGAGATGACAAGGAACAGGAGGAGAGGAAAGAGTAGGAGTAGAAATAAGATTAAGAGGAGATGGAAGAAGAGAGGGACAGTAACAAGAACAACGGCAGCAGGAGGAGGAGGAGGAGGAGGAGGAGGAGGAGGAAGAGGAGAAGGAGGAGGAGGAGGAGGAGGAGGAGGAGGAGGAGGAGGAGGAGGAGGAGGGGCACCAGCTGGAGCAGAAGTCGCGAAAGAGAGGAGGAGGAGGAGGAGGAGGACGAGGAGGAGGAGGGTGGGAGAAGACCAAAGTCCAACATGTGTAAAGACAAATGAGGATCGAGGATTAGAGGAGAAGAAATATGAAAGAGAGAGAGAGAGAGAGAGAGAGAGAGAGAGAGAGAGAGAGAGAGAGAGAGAGAGAGAGAGAGAGAGAGAGAGAGAGAGAGAGAGAGAGAGAGAGAGAGAGAGAGAGAGAGAGAGAGAGAGAGATTAGAAGAACAAGGTAAAGGAAGTTCATGGATTGGGATGATAAAAGGGAACGATTAAATAAAATCAAATACGAACAATGAGATGTAGGGGAAAGGGACCTGGAAAGGAAGATTGGGTCAAGCAGTGGCGTAATAATTGTCAAGATGGGAGAAGACTAAGAAGAAGATTGTAAAGATGAAGACAAGCGAGAGAGAGGAGGGGGAGGAGAGACAGGAGA
>NC_134778.1:2961132-2968632 GCF_046742065.1 Oratosquilla oratoria
TATATATGCATATATATGTATATATACATATACATACATAATATAGCATAAATAAGTAATTGCGACATACTTCAAGTAATGAAATCCAGAAATCGCGTCCGAAGATTATTCCCGGCACCCCGAGCGTAAGCTCCCCCATCTTTTTTTTTTTTTTTTTTTTATATATACCAGTTTATCAAAGAACGTGCAAGAGCTCAATATTTTCTATGATTCAGAACTTTTTTTCATACTAGCTTGAAAACTGAGCTTTGTGTGGATTTTTAAGGTAGCACATGGAGAGGGCTAATTGGGCCTGCGGCCAAAGACTAATGAAAGCACTAACGATGAAAAATTTATTGTTACCTTACCATCCTAGATTTATATCATAGAGTATCACGTTTGGATAATTTTTTATAATTTCATTCAGGTCGAAAGTACGATCTGGCTATACCCGTGACATCTAAATTGACACCAACTTCACTTACAACAGGACCAATGGAAATTCAACTGTTGTCAATCTTTTACGAACACTATACTTATGATATCCTGTACTTATATGCAGCACAGTATATTTGATAAGTATTAGTTATTGCAGCCCGAAGGGATTTCTCCCCGTCTTATCCTTTTCTACATGACGGGACGAAGAGGGGGTGGGGTCGCCGATTTAATGAAGCGGCCTTGCTGTGGATGTGCTGTGTCTTGCGGCACTGCTTCTGACCCAGGGCAGTGGACAGGATGCAGGGATGACCCGTAATCCAAGAGGTGCCAAGATAAGAGGGAGTGGAAGAGGGTGGAAGGGAGTGGAGTATGTAGGGGATGGAATGGGTGGGAGTGGTTTCTATGCCCTTTTTTCTACCTCCTTTGTAAGGGGGAGAAAGCCTTTGGTATATATATATATATATATATATATGTGAAGACATCCTGACAGGTTGTAAGAGGAGTAGAGGGAAACACACAAGTAAAACAGGAGTTTATTCCTTGACTAGTTTCGCACAGTGATTACAGAATAACTGATATTAAATACAAAAAATATTAGGAGAAAGAGGGTATAAGGGAAGGTCACTTCCTATTCATGGTGGCACGAAATCGTTCGGGTTGGTCGGACTGGCGCTCCGTGTGGTGCTACGAGTGAACAGATGTCCTGTTGTTTTTCACTCTGTTGCTGCATGTAGTGCTGTTATCTTTGATAATTTAATATCTCCTATTCTATTATTTGTGTATTTATTTATGGCTATGTATATGGCTTCTACCATTTTCCTCTGTTTCTTCCTGAGGTTGTTGTGTAATACATCAGCTTCATCCCATTTTGGTAGGTGCCCTTTTTCATCTATATGGTTCACGAACGCGCTGGTTTCACGGTGGTGACGGACATCGGCTCTGTGTTCTTTGAGTCTTGTTGGCAAACTTCTATATGTTTCTCCAATATAAACATTATCACAACCTGAGCAAGGGATTCTATAAACTAAACTGTTGGTATTATTATTTTCCATCTTTGGAAATATATATATATCTATATATATATATATATATATATATATATATAATATATATATATATATATATATATATATATATATTACATATTTTAAAAGTTAATGTAATAATAATATGTTTCCATGACCTCACCGAGTAACCCAACCTGAGCTTTCAGGCTTCGGAGAGGAGGGCAAATGTCTCTCTTGTCCTACTTATATTCTGTATCTCCATTTTTTGTTCTCATCTTTCTGTACTCCTTGATAATGTGAATATATCACGAAAGCGCTCGGACTCCGTGTGTTTTTCCTTTTCCTAGTGGACTCTGCATATTTGTGATTCGCGTGTGACTTGTGAAATTTGTGCATATATATATATATATATGTTAGTTATTGCATAAAATCAACCATAGTCATGACCAATTTGTCTCCAATCTAATCGTTTTTGCATTTTCGAACGATCATTCCTATCTTCCATGATATTACAGTAATGCAGCATAGAATAAGAAGTATAGCGGTCCCAGTGTATATTTCAGGTGGATTCCGTCGGCAAATTCAGTCAGCGAGTTCGGTCGGCAAATTCTGTCGCCGAGTTTAATTGGCGAGTTCAATCAATAATGTGTGTGTGTTTGTGTGTTCGTGTGTGTGTGTGTGTGTGTGTGTGTGTGTGTGTGTGTGCGTGTGCGCGTGTGCGTGCGTGCGTGTGTATGTGTGTGTGTGTGTGTGTGTGTGTGTGTGTGTGTGTGTGTGTGTGTGTGTGTGTATGTGTGTGTGTGTGTGTACGTGTGTTTGTGTATATGTGTGTGTGTGCGGATGTGTATGTGTGTTTGTTCTGGAAACATACGAGTATGTTTAAGCCAATCTTGGCAAGTTACAATACTAAGGCCGAATCAAATCTATGAGGTTATGGCGGACCAGAGGACATCACATACTTTATATATAAATGTAGGAAACTTCCGATTTTTAGAGATTCACGAAAGAGAAGAATATATGTGTATTGTCGCACAGATAACACACAACAGCCAGGAAAGGCGCTCCAGAAAGAAATATGAAATTAAAGATCCTTTTCCAGGAGGCGTGTAACTACGGCCGAAGTCGTGACCTTTGCCTAAGCACTTGGGCTATTAGGTCAGGTAACAATCACTGTTGGGAATCGGGGAGAAGTGCGGGATTCGAACCCACAACTCAGTGAATGCTAGACCACAGTCACTACTAGGAATCGGAGAGAAGTGCGGGATTCGAACCCACAACTCAGTGAATGCTAGACCACAGTCACTGCTAGGAATCGGAGAGAAGTACGGGATTCCAACCCACAACTCAGTGAATGCTAGACCACAGTCACTGCTAGGAATCAGAGAGAAGTGCGGGATTCGAACCCACAACTCAGTGAATGCTAGACCAGCACGCTTCCGATTAAGCCACCAGAACACTGGGGAGAAAAGTAAGTCACTGCTAGGAATCGCAGAGAAGTGCGGGATTCGAACCCACAATTCAGCGAATGCAAGACCAGCACGCTTCCGATTAAGACACCAGAACACTAGGGAGAAAAGTAAGTCACTACTAGGAATCGGAGAGAAGTGCGGGATTCGAACCCACAACTCAGTGAATGCTAGACCAGCACGCTTCCGATTAAGCCACCAGAACACTAGGGAGAAAAGTAAGCCACTACTAGGAGTCGGAGAGAAGTGCGGGATTCGAACCCACAACTCAGTGAATGCTAGACCAGCACGCTTCCGATTAAGCCACCAGAACGCTGGGGAGAAAACTAAGTCACTGCTAGGAATCGGAGAGAAGTGCTGGATTCGAACCCACAACTCTATGAATGCGAGATCAGCACGCTTCCGAATACACCAGACAGGAACATGATCCAGCTCTTCCAGAGTCAAGTTGAGTTCTTCGTCCTCAGACTCATCGGAGAGACACAAACGCATTGCCTTGCCAAGAAAATGCATCAGTTTCCCTTGTTAATTCAGCCTGTCTCCATTCCCTACGTCTACCTTTGTGCTTCAAAGGGCATCGTGTTTTACCAAGTCTCTTCAACCTTTGTCATGTAAATCTAGATTTAGTGTTACCAAGGACCATAATCTTGAGCACGTGAGTTCTTTGTAAATATGTAAACATGTTACAAAGATTGTAAATAGTGTTTTAAGTCCAGTATCATAACAAAGAACATAGGACACATTTAGTTCCATGTGTCGAGTCGTACCTGTCACAGAAAATATTTTCTTTGAGATTCTTTTAGAATCCAATTAGCTTTGTACTCCTATATTTCGTATTCAACACTTACATGCACGGAAGAGTTTTGCTACTACCAAAAGGAAAATGTTCTTCGAATGATAATTTTTTGTATTTCGTTTGATATTTGTCTTCTTGTATACGTGTAGGAACAACAAAAAGATATTTTCTTTTTGCTTTCTTTAGAATCCAATTAGCTTTGTACTCCTATATTTCGTATTCAACACTTACATGCACAGAAGAGTTTTGCTACTACTAAAAGGAAAATGTTCTTCAAAACGACAATTTCTTGTATACGTGTAGGAACAACAAAAATATATTTTCTTTTTGCTTTCTTTAGCAACCCAATGAAATCCTTTTCCCCGGAATAAGAGGAAAAAACTAACAATGTCAAAGATATTTGTTATCACAAACGCGTCATCAAATGACTTCCGACCGATGCATAAGACTTCAAGACCGTTTCAATTTCCTCTTTGTCTTCTGGCGGCTTTAGTCAGTCGAGGGAGAGCCTCTGGACCATCTGTGTAATTTACACTTCTCGTATCCCTATGCCGTCTATCGCCAGGTGATTTTATTCACTGAGAGAAACTTTTACATTTAAAAATATATATATATTCTTAACGCCAGACGACCTTATTCAGATGTGGTCGAGAGTGAGCCAAAATATTAGTCTTGTTAACTTGAATACAATTATGTTTATCCGCATGTTTGTGTGCGTGTGTTTGTCTGTGTGTGTGCGTGTGTTTGTCTGTGTGTGCACGTGTGGTTGTGTGCATGCGCGCATATGCGTGTTTTTTGTGTATGCGTGCAGTTGTGTGTGTTTTGAACATGTGTTTGCGTTTGGATATACATACATATACATACATACATATATATATATATATATATATATATATATATATATACATACATATATATATATATATTCTTATTAAAGTCAACTGCACTGGATGCTTTGATGATTTTATCGTTTGAATTTCTGATATTTTGGAAAATCTTGTTGCTTGTAGAGATGGACTCGATGAAATTATTCATTTCTCTCTGATGAGTAGCATAGCTCACTTTTAGTGCTGTGTTATGCCGACATGTTTAGATATCTTCTAGTAACAGAGGAAAATGTTGACTAACATGCACCGAAACTAAGTTTTTCGCCTCGATCTGGGGCTTCTTCAGGGTTTAGACTGCGGGTTGTTTCTTCACTGTAGGTTTGGAGAATAATTCTGAATTCTGAATCTCTAGGAAAGACCACCCGCTTGTGCGGGATCGGGTTTTGTGGGAGGGGAAGAATGTCTGTAAGAAGATGAAAAGACAGTAGCGTATAAAAGAGGGCTATTGCCACCGGGCGATTTGCGAGCGATTAGGGGTTTATTGGTGGTCGTGGTTTGGGAGAAATAGACCGGGGGCTTGGACGGAGGTGCTGACGCCGAGGTTAGGATTAGGATCACCAACGAAAGTTTAGAGAATGGTAGGAGGCGTAGTAGTAGAGAAAGGTGGAAAAACGGGAAAATCTTTAGTGTGAGGTAAACTGAAATGAGAAGATGTGGTATAAGAGAAAGTTAGAAAGGAAGCGAATTTTAGTCGAAGAAAAAGTAAGTGTAGATGTTTGTGCGTGTGTTGTGGCACTGTTCGTGAGAGGTGTATGTGTGTATCTTACGGGAAGTGAGTTGAGTTCACTTCCCGCGTGTAGAGCGCGGTCCTGATAAGCCACAGGTGGGACGAGCGTTGCCTGTTTTTCCCCAGGTGAATAATAAGGAGAGTTAGCCAGGTAAGGGTATTTATATCCAAACACGGGATCAGGCCAATCGAGACTGGTGTGAAGCTCAATTCTGATTGGCTAGTAGGTAGGCCGTGTGACGGGAGCTCGGAACACTCTGGCGGCGGACCTAGTGGTCCGTCCAGAACGCTGTTTGGTTGAATGGTGAATTGCTGGGTCGATGGTGTTTTGTTTTGGATATTGTCTCTCGTGTGGGCTTTCGGATGTCAAAAAGAATTCTACATTCTGCTGTATGTTGATGGAAGGACGCAAGTAAGTGATGAAAATGGTTTCAACAACCTGAAGCGTTCTGAAGTCGTCTTCATGGTTGATGATTTCAGTTTGATTTATGTGACCCTATAATTGTGGTTTCTTGTGTTCTTGCATATAATGTTGGAAAATCGAACCTTGACTTCTGTGATGTAGACGGCGTCGCAACGTGGTGGAGGTCCTTCCGATGTAGCTGTTGTTGCCATCACAACGGCCATCCTGGAAAGTAAATTTATATACCACACTGGCGATGGCCTCCCGTGAGGTAACGTGTACCGTACTATTCCGCATTATCAGTGATTTTGCTAGGGTGGGCTTACAGATGATTCTAATGTCAATAGTGGCATTCGGGTCAGATGGGGTGGCTCCTCTATCAATTATACTCCTAATAGCATTACATTACTTTGTGTGTGTGTGTGTGTGTGTGTGTGTGTGTGTGTGTGTGTGTGTGTGTGTGTGTGTGTGTGTGTGTGTGTGTGTGTGTGTGTGTGTGTGTGTGTGTGTGTGTGTGAGTGAGTGAGTGAGTGAGTGAGTGTTTGTGTGTGAGTGTTTGTGTGTGAGTGTTTGTGTGTGTGTGTGTGTGTGTGTGTGTGTGTGTGTGTGTGTGTGTGTGTGTATGTGTGTACGTGTGTGTGCGTGTGTGTGCCTGTATGTACCTGCGTGTCTCAATTTGCGTGACTTCAAACAGTATCCCCACAAACTTATTACAGCCTTCCTTATTTCTCGCCCTCTATTTCTCTTTCTATTTGAAAAGCCTGGCCACCTAAGCAAGATCTCATGAACGGACGAAGGTAATCAGGAGAGTGGCCCATCGCATGACCTCATATTGACCCCAAAAGCAAAATGCTAATTGGATGGCTGTTTACAAACTCCGATGGTTGTTCTACATAATAATTTGTTTTGCAGGATTGATGTTTCAACCTTATAGTACAGGATAGCAATTCATTTAAATATTCATTTATTTATTTATGTATGTATATACATATATATATATATATATATATATGTGTGTGTATATATTTGTATATATATATGTGTGTATATATATATGTATATAAATATATATATATATTTACTTATTTATTTATCTATATGCTTATTTATTTATCCATATGCTTATTTATTCATTCATTTATTCATATATTCATCTATCTCTTTATTTATCTATCTATATATTTATTTATTTATTTACTTTTCTAAATGTAGATGCTCTCAACCTGTCTTTCGTCATGCATGCATGCATGAATGTATATTTGTATGTATGTATGAATATATTCATGTATGCATATATGTATGTATGTATATATTTATGTATGTATGCATGTATGTAATGCACACATACATGAATACATTTATGCATCCATACATCTGAGAATAAAATATTCTTCATAGGGACACGGTTAAACGTCCTCTCATCTTCCATCCCTCCTTTTCCAAGACCGCCTCATATATCACTGTGTTCCACTAGTTCGACTGTTAATTCTATCCACCCCATCGGTTTCTGGTCGCCTCAAAGTCCATTAATCTTTGCCGACGTTCCCGTTGTCTTGTTTCACAAACTCTGCCTTGCCGCTTATCTGTGGACTGAAGACCATGGTCGAAACTTCGTTCTTCAGAAGCTCTTCCGTGACTCTCTTACCTTATCACCTCCTAGTCTTGTTCCTGAGCCACAAGGTAGTGTGTCTGGAATACGTATTTATTTTACCGGAAGGCATTTCTCCGGGAGTACTCGAAGAACATAAGAACATAATGTAAGAACATTAGAATAAAGGAGACTGCAAGGGACCATAT
>NC_134778.1:2976132-2986132 GCF_046742065.1 Oratosquilla oratoria
ACTCTTGACTGCTCTTAACAGCTTTCCTTCTATCCCATTTATCTGCAATACCTCCCACAGGGTCTTCCTTTCTATCCTGTCATAAACTTTATCCAAATCCATAAAGGCGCAAAATACATCCTTACCCTTTCCTAAAGTATTCTCACATATCTGCCTTGCTACAAAAATCTGATCCACGCAACCCCTTCCTGTCCTAAACCCACTCTATTCCTCACTAATTACTCCCTCTGTTCCTCTCCTAATTTTCTCAGTCACAACCCTCCCATAAGCCTTCTCGACTACATTCGATAAACTGATCCATCTGAAAGTAATACACTCACACCTGTACTCTTTCCCCTTGTAGAGTGGAACTCTACAGGCACTCCCCCAGTCCTCTGGTATTCTACCCTTCTTTAGACAAACATCAAACATTCTCACTGGTCATCAGTCCACCATCACTGTACCTCCCTTTCTATACACTCCGCATGACACCCATACAACCCAAGTGCCTTACTTGCTCTCATCATTTTAATAACTATTTTCGCAACACACACACAAACACACACACACACACACACACACACACACACACACCTCTCATGGCGCTGTGGTTAGAGCTCTGGCCTGCCACTACGGAGGTCCGGGTTCGACTCTCGCCCGGGGCTGAAATAATATCAGTATCGCAGCGCTGAGGGGTGTTACTCCAACTCTCGTGGGCGGGGAGTTGGGTGTGTGTGTGTGTGTGCAAGGTCATAGCATTACCCATAGATCGGACCTACGAGCTCTGAGCTCTCTTCCAGGAGGGAAAATAGCTGTCGATCACGAGTCCAACACGTGATCCAAAGACCAAGTGAATACACACACACACACACACACACACACACACACACACACACACACACACACACACACACACACACACGCACACACACACACGCACAGGCACGCACACACACACACACACACACACACACACACACACACACACACACACACGCACGCACGCACACACACACACACACACACACACACACACACACACACACACACACACACACACACACACACACACACACACACACACACACACACACACACACACACACACACACACACATATATATATATGTATACATATATATAATAGGGTACAGGATAGGATAGAGATAAAAAGATTAAGAAGAACAAGCGGAGAAAAATAGGTGTGACGAGGGAAAAGAAGAAAGCAGAAGAAAAAGAAAAAAAATGACAAAAAGTGGTAAACGAAATGATAATAATAGCTGCAAAGAATTATAACCTTTTACTGAAATCTATGTTCTTGGTCTTTCCCACCATTTTCAGAAATTCTGAACATCTCTAAGTACGAATGAGCAATCATGTCTACCCGTTTTGCAGTGGCAAGCAAAACTAAATACTCTGCACTAAGTGCTCCGGCTTAATAAGGAGAAAACAAAGAGGTTTCTCTTCCTCCTCCTCCTCCTCCTCCTACTCACCCTCCTCCTCTCACGTTGAGAAAAGCCTGTGACTTGGCCAGGTAATTAGCTGGACGTTGGACGAACTTGGAACGAACTCAGACTTTTTCGTTTTCTTTAGAAGCAAGAAAAGGTTTGGTTCGTCATGTATTCTGTGTCTATGATTGGCAAAACTTCAAGCAAGTGTCCGTCTTGGGGTGAAGCAGGTACACAAGTACTACGTTGTGGGAAGTGAAAAACCCCTGGTAGGCCAAATCCCTGTCAGCCGAGGGAACCAGGTGTTTTACACTAAGGCCGACGTCAGGTCACCTCCCCACCTGACCAGGGTGTGTCGGGAACCAATGCAGCAAACCCGCGGTGGATCCTGATAGCCGAACTCACGACCACCTACTCACGAGTTTAAGACGGTATCCACAATAATAGACCTGTTTATCTTAATCTATTTTTACATCAATAGGTACATAAACAAATGAGTAGAGAAAATGATAAGCAAATAAATATATGAATAGAGTAAATGAATAAATATAAAAATAAGGATGAGCGAGGCGTTGGTTGTATGTGTTTGTGTGAGGTTACAGCATCACGAGACTGATCGGGCAAATAAGCTCTAATCCGGGAGAGTAATAGCTATCGATCACGAGTCCACCACGTGATCCAAGACCTTGACGAATCAACACTATTAAGTCTCCTGTAATACTGTTGAATATGATACAGTCAGTGCCCTGTATTACTTAAGGATACATCAATATGAAACCTATTGTATTACTGTTGCATGCAATAAAGCAAATTTGTAATACCGTGGGGTACGATAAAATACAAATTTTCGGTATTATTTTTTATTTCAATAGAGTAAAATCTCTCACTTGGGATTGTAATTTATTTAGTTTATTAATCAAGTATTTACAGCAACCATTGTGACGTGGGAATGTTCTTTAAGAAATGAAAAACTGAAATCTGCACGAAGAAGGCTGGTCACTCAGCTCAGGAGTTGTCTAATTCAGCAAAGTTAATTTGTATCCAATTCCGGAAAGTTAATCTTTACCTCGTTCTGAGGAGTTAATCTTTACCCAACTTTGAGAAATTAACCCCCGGAGACACGTAAAGAATAAATCCCGCTTATCTTAACTAGATAAAGATCTAGAAAGTGTGAGGGTGCGCATTATCATTTGAATAAAATCATTTGGTGTCGGTAATGACAATGCTTATGATTAATATAATCATGATTTTGCTTTCTTTTACTATGAGCTGGTGGCGTAATCACGTGTTGGTCGTGCACTCGCTTAGTTCTGGGTTCGAATCCCGCACTCCACTACCACCAGCAGTGATTACCTGCCCCAAACTGACCCTATGGCGTATAATAAAGCAAAGGTGACGTCTTCGGCTGCAGATATACATCGCCTCCTGGTGTAAGCTCCTCACCTACAGTATACCAAATCTGAGGATATCGTTCAACTTAATGACGTTATATGGAGTTAACCGGAAGAAAATTTATAATTGTAATTTTTTTTTTTTTTTTTTTTTTTGCAGAAGAGATATGACAACTTATGTACAGCTGTGTCTTGATGCACTGATTCTGTTCCACTGAAGAAAAATTATAATTGTAAATTGTGATTTTTTTTTTCAGAAGAGATATGACAACTTACGTATTGCTGTGTCTTGATGCACTGATTCTGTTCTACTTAAGAAAAATTGTAATTATAAATTGATTTTTTTTTTTGCAGAAGAGAAATGGCAACTTATGTATAGCTGTGTCTTGATGCATTGCTGGGCTGACCCTTTATCAAAAAGAAGCTAAAAGAAAAGGGAAAATTAAATGATTCTTAGCTGGTTAGGGGATGGCTGAAGGGTGGGGGTATGCCTTGGTTGGTTACCCCCCTTACAAGGGGGAGGAGACCTTTTGGTATGTAGACTACATTACCACAAACGTTAACGATAAAATCTTATAACACTGGGCCATGGTCAGTGTAAGACAAGTGTTTCTGTGTATTTATATATCAGACTTTTCCCCCTTTATGAAGGGGGATAGCTAAGTCAGAGGCAGGCACCCAGTCACACCAAATCCATTCCCGTCCATCACACTTGTTTCTCTGTATTGTGGTATTAGCTGCATGTTATTGTGCACTATTAACTAAGATTATTTGGCAATGAATCACATACATGAAATTTAGGTAATGAAAAGAACTACTAGTTCGATATAACATTTACAACTGCCGAGGATAACACAAAAAACACGTAAGTTTATTTCCATTGTAGCATGCAGCCAATGATTTAGAAACTCGTATGGGATGCCACTACGGCCTAGAACCAAACATCAATTTGTCTATGTCAGAGTAAAATCTCTACTCCCAGAAAAATGATGCTACTTTTGTGCTACGATTTTTCCTTTGTTATGCTATTCCTTCTTAAAACTATCCGGTACTATTTCTTTAGATTGACTCTTTATTTTTACCTCTGTCCTCTGTGGTAGGAGAAAGAAAGAATTCTACTACCGTGTTTACCATGGGAGTCGTTAAAGGCTATGAGAAGAAGACAATTATTTACAACCATCAAAGATTATCTTATCATTTTATTTTCATCTGGAAACATGGTTCATGTCATGTCGGGTTATCTATGGTATTCTTAAACCCACTCGAGAAGCATTCACAAATTATACCAATTTTAGAAATTTCTCTTCTGGAAATTTTGTTGACTGAGTGACTCCACAAGTTCTCTACCAAAGACGTTATGACGTCATATCGTTCTTTGAGCTTCTTGAACGGAGAGAGAACGAAGAGGGAAATAATGATGGAAATGGAGAGAAAGATAGGAGATGAGAGAAAAGAACAAGAATTTTAGGGAAAAGTGATTGATAGAGAAAAGGAGAAAAACGAGAGTAAAGAGGGAAAGAAGAGGAGGAGGAAAGAAGTAAAAGACATAAGGAGTGATGAAAGATTAGGATATATAAGTAATATCAAAAGAACTAATCTTACGTGTGTGTGTGTGTGTGTATGTGTGTGTGTGTGCATGTGTATGTGTATGTTTATGTGTGTATTCATAAGTGCGAGCAAAAGTTTTGGCACAAGGTATATTTCTCACAACGTCAATATTATAATTTTTCGAGTACGTGACATATTTTCCTACGTAGTACTTAATTTACAGTTACGCAATTTTCTTGAATAGATAAGCATAAAAGTTGTCAAACAAAGAATTTTAATTTTGTATCATAAAAACTCCGGGATTGTCAAAACTTTTGCCTCTGAGTGTACGTGCTTCTGTCTTCTCAAACCTGTGAATCTCGTTGACCTCGGTGTTTATGAAAATACGAGCAAGTTCGTGCTCACATGTCTGCGTGCCTGTGAATATGCTAGCTCGCGTATCTTCTTGTCAATACACCTAATCTTGTGAACAAGGTCTCAGTTTCTATATTTTCCTGCATGCAGCTTCAGTGTAGGACTGGTGGTTGAGATGCATCTGGTTTGCTGAGCCAAACAGAGGTACTAACTACAAGTACTGCAGTACTTAATACTAGTAACAAATCCATCGATCTCTTCCGCATGTATATATATATATATATATATATATATATATATATATATATATATATATGTGTGTGTGTGTGTGTGTGTGTGTGTGTGTGTGTGTGTGTGTGCGCGCGCGCGGCGCGTGTGTGTGTGTGTGTGTGTGTGTGTGTGTGTGTGTGTGTGTGTGTGTGTGTGTGTGTGTGTATGTGTGTGTGTGTTTATTGTGCCTGTATGTATATGTGTGTGTTTTCAACACAAACTGTTTTATCTTAATTTCATTCTATTTTATTTTGTTTCATTATATTATCATTTTCTCATTTATTCATTTAAAAAAAAATTATTGGCAGAGAAGTGATGTTGACAACAGAGTTGTCTAATTTCCTCAAATAACGATAATTTAAAAAAAGACAACATGGAATGAACCTTGCATCTCAAATAAAGGATGAAAACAAATCACAATGAATATCTCAACCTCAGTAAGGTAAATGAAGGATTTGAGATGTAAACCAAAAAAATATGAAATGTGTTAGTATAGAATGTGTTAGTATAACATATCCAAGATTACCAAAAAAAAAAAAAAAAAATTGCCTTTGCATTGGCGGTTAGGATAACAAAGGCTACTTTTCATAATACACTTTTTTTTTTGCAATTTTCTCTTTTTCTTCGGCAGTTAAGCTTAACTTATTTTCGTTAATCTGGATTTTTCTTTTAGTTATGAATTTTCTGCTGGTTTGGTCTTGATACAGAGAAAGCATGATCTGTTTATACAAATAGACCTACACTGGTATTTTTATTACTATTTACCTATCTATTTCATTATATGTGTATATATCATTCTTATCTACTTGCTTATTTGATCCAACTATATATTTATTTATTGTTTTCGTGTCTGAGAGTAGAGAAGTAGTTTGTGATTTGTACTTGGGAGCTACTGCATTTAGTGTTACGTATGTTCATTAAGCAGTTATTAATGTATTTCTTATGTACAAAGTACATGGACCTTATAAATAAGATGATGCATTTGTTCAACTTGTGTCTATATCTGTATCATGGATGTGACGTAAATAGTTCAGTTTTAATTTTTAAAACATATAGGTAAATGTCCATCTACATTCGAGTATAAAATGACATATTTGTAACCATTTATTTCCGGTTCATATTTCATATAAACATATACATGCACGTACTAAACATAAATGTTTATACTCGTACATAAGCACGCATCATACACACAAAAATACACACATTGAAATGACATTAAATATAAAAGCAGTGCACAAGCACCTAAAATACATAAAGATACGCACATTAAAGAAAAAGAATACACACACACACACACACACACACACACACACACACACACACACACACACACACACACACACGAACACACGCATATACACACGAACATACGCATATACACACGAATACACACACACACACACACACACACACACACACACACACACACACACACACACACACACACACACACACACACACACACACACACACACACACACACACACACACACACACACACACACACATACACACACAAGCAAACAAACAGTGTGACATGTGATCCAAACCTCGGGAAAGTTAGTTCTCCCCTCACATACAATATCTGAAACGTCTACAAGGAAGGCGAGTTGGAACCACTTAATAGAGGTTCATTTCTTCATGAAGTTGACATGAGAGCTGTCAAGTCTTCTGGCACAATAATCAGCAATGTAATGAGACGCAGGTAAAGGGTAAAAGGAAATCTTTCTCAACGCCAAATGTTGTCATGTATTTTTTTTCAACTTTTGTATATCCACACATTGTCGTATCATTATTAAGACGTTCATACAAGTTCGTATATATATATATGGCTATGTATAAACATAGAAGATATATATGCAAAGTACAAACGTACACTCAGAAGTGCACGCATGCATACACACAAACACATACACAAATACATACACAAACACACACACACACACACACACACACACACACACACACACACACACACACACACACACACACACACACACACACACACACACACACACACACACACACACACACACACACACACACACACACACACACACACACACACACACACACACACACACACACACACACACACACACTCATACGAGTACACACATGTCCTGTCTCACAAAAACACACAGACATTTCCACATATGTAATAGGCAATATCTGAATACAATTTGTTCTTCTAAATTACATGCCAATATTATGTTTTTAGTATGATTTGATGATGAGTTGGCATGTAAGGTAAATCTGTGTATCCCATTGACCAATGCATCGTGTTTATATTGTTTTATTTTGAAGATTTACTAAGATATGAGGAAATAAGCAATTTCAGAATTTCTCGTTCTATTTCCGATTGTTCGATTTGGTTAAACGTCACGAACACTCCCCATCAGGAGGCTAGGACGGTGCTCCTTACAGAAGACTTTGTTACGTGGAATTTGATGAACTAGGCCCTTGGTCCAACTCACTGGTGGCAAAGTTCGAACTGCTGTTACCTCAACCTCTGCCGCAAGTGACGACGCTCCAACCAGCTCAGCCAACTGAGAGCTTGTGAAGAACGTATCGTTGTTATTATTTTGTTCATAACAAGTGGTTTCCATTCTATATATCATATTTTACAAATTCCTCTGTACAGACAGTCGGAATGTTATAAAGCATTCTTGTTGGTATATGAGTATATGAACTCAAATGTGTGTGTGTGTGTGTGTGTGTGTGTGTGTGTGTGTGTGTGTGTGTGTGTGTGTGTGTGTGTGTGTGATTCAACATGGTCTTGGATCACGTGTTGGACACGTGATCGACAGCTATTCCCCTCCCAGAAGAGAGCTCAGAGCTCATATATGACCGATCTATGTGTAATACTGTTACCTTACACGCACACACACACCCAACCCCCCACCCACGAGGGTTGTAGTAACGACTCGTAGTGCAGTGATACTGAAATTATTTCAGCCATGGAGGTGATTCGAACTCGGACCACCGTAGTGACGGCCGCGAACGCTACTACTGCGCCATCGTGTGTGTGCGTGTTCGTGCGTGTGTCTGTAAATGCGTGCTTGCATGCTCATGGGCGCGTGCAAGGTATTCACAAAATTTTCTAACATTCACAAAACCTAGAACTTTACATGTGTATGACAAAATATTTACCTTTTTAAAAAAACAAAACAAAAATCTAATCTTTTCCCTGCCTATGAAGAAACAACCTCTAATTTCCTCATTGTGTAAGACGAGAGAGAGAGAGAGAGAGAGAGAGAGAGAGAGAGAGAGAGAGAGAGAGAGAGAGAGAGAGAGAGAGAGAGAGAGAGAGAGAGAGAGAGAGAGAGAGAGAGAGAGAGAGAGAGAGAGAGAGAGAGAGAGAGAGAGAGAGAGAGAGAGAGAGAGAAATAATGTATTTTTCCGATGCTTTTCATTTTCAATGTGTCATACCTACTCGAATATTCACCTACTGTCTCGGGTGGTAGAATACCTAACAAGTCGGGGAGTGGCAGACTATTCGTAAATATCAAAGAATTTTCAGAGGGGATTGTTTTTACAAGAGAAGTATCGTGGAGATGAGGTAACTGTTCTCTTTCTGAGGAGTTTTGTCAGGGTTGATATAACTTTACTCGTACGTGCGTTAGTAGTATAGTACCGTAACTAGAAACATGTTAATTTCGTATTTGCTAAGCTGTGGGTTCGAATCCCGCACTTCTCTCCGATTCCTAGGAATGACTGTTTGTTACCTGCCTCAGTGGTTCAAGCGTATAAGACAGGGGTGACGGCTTCGGCCGCATCTACGTGCTCTCTAGCGTAGAGTCCTCATCTTCTATATTTGTCGGTCTCGTTCTCCGGAGTACATTAACCTGAACGGGATCTTGCAGTAATGTTAAGGTAAAGTCTACCCAGGCATCTTTTACTGATACAGTATATTGAATCAATGCTGTTATTCCCTGACATATGTCTGCAATACCGTATACTTTCATTAACACTGTGCGCGAATTATAGCGATGGATTACGGATCATATAGGGGCCGCTTAATATATGACTTCTTTATCCGTGTAGGAATACATATTAGGAGGGTTAATGGGGCATAATCAAAGAACAATACTTGTTTGTTATATAGTTCCACAAGAAACCGTGAGGTTTTGACGTGGCGGATACATGCATCTCAGTCCCTATTGAAGGGTTTCGACTAATCTATGGTGTGACCAGGACGGACAGAAAAAAGAAAAAAAAAACGGGAAAATTATTTGATGCAGTCTTTTCTTACCATTACCCAAAGGAAATAGATCAGATGGCATGGGCAAGTACTTTGGATGCCAGACTCCAACAGGGACACAAAATAATGTACAACTGGAAATCAAATATTGTTGCAGGATGTTTGAAGGAAACATTCAACCTTTAGATGCCCAGCGTGCACAGGTGCACACGTACGCATAAGTTATAAGATGTGAGGACCAACTTCTCTAGAAAGCTCCCGTGGGACCAACTATTGTGTCTGACCTCACTGCGGTCATTTAGGCTGAGCGCGTCTGACCTCACCGCGGTCATTCGGGCCGAGCACGAAAGGACACCTGCGTCTGAAATTGCCAACTGAAAGTCATCATACGACCAATGTTGTTTGTAATGTGTTTTCATTGCTTGTATATGAATTACCTATGTATAGATAATGAATTCCCATACTCATTTCATGTATTGTACACCGTAGAAGTAGAGTAGGCAGTAGATAGTAGAGAATAAATTGTACATAGCTCTTAATTTGGCAATAGCCACCATATGTATGTAAATAGTACATTTGACAACCATCAATGTTTTCCTCGTGGAATGTTCGGAGATGTAGATCAGACGGAGACATTAAAAAAAATATATATATATCGTTTGTCTCAATTCCTTCAAACTCAATGTAGACCATAAACAAAATCTAAAATCTGGCGGCATTGGTTATGGATTCGAATTTGAACACTACATTCCTCCGAAGCAGCAACTCTACATTCTGGCAGCAGAGGCTACGGATTTGAACTA
>NC_134778.1:2991132-3013632 GCF_046742065.1 Oratosquilla oratoria
GAGAGAGAGAGAGAGAGAGAGAGAGAGAGAGAGAGAGAGAGAGAGAGAGAGAGAGAGAGAGAGAGAGAGAGAGAGAGAGAGAGAGAGAGAGAGAGAGAGAGAGAGAGAGAGAGAGGATATAGAGAGAGTTACGAAAATCAAATGGATCTCACAGAAAACAGAGACACTGCGCCACGTACAAATTCCCAAAGTAACGAATGTTTTTCACACAGACTAATGGTTCAAAAAAGGAACTACAGACATTATACATTATTTTGGTGCTCTCGGTACTATTTTAATCATAATAGGTTGCCCCTTCCTTCCACTTTCAAGATAGTAAAGTTACCTTAACCATGGCCTTAACCTAATGTTTACTGCAATAATTATTCTGAATGACAATAAAAGTTTCAACCAACGAAACAATACTCGAACCACCATGATCACTATGCATTTTGACAATGTACTACACCAGCTCCTCAATCAAATAGACAATACTTTTACAACAAAACCACGAAACGCAAATGAAGATACAAAAACGAAGTGTTTAAGTTCTTTTTGTTAACGTAGTGGCTCCCAAATTTTTCAGCCTCATGGATCAGTCGAGAGGGTAGAAATAAAGGAAAAAGAAAATAGAACAAATCAAATAATACAAAGTCAAATGAGATAAATGAATAGCTCTTGCTACCCAGTGATATATATATATATATATATATATATATATATATATATATATATATATATATACATACATACATATATATATATACACACACATATATATATATACACATACATACATATATATATATACATATATATATATATATATATATATGTATATATACATACATACATACATACATATATATATATATATATATATATATATATATATATATATATATATATATACATACATACATATACCAAGGCTTTTTCCCCCTTACACGGGGGGTAGCCAAAAAGAAAAAGGCATAGAAATCACTCCCACCCATTTCATTTCCTATATATTCCACTCCCCTCCACCCTCCTCCCTCCCTCCTATCTTGGCACCTCCTGGATGACGGGTCATCCCTGCATCCTGTCCACTGCCCTGGGTCAGAAGCAGTGTCGCAAGACACAGCACATCCACAGCAAGGCCGCTTCATAAATTCGGCGACCCCCCCCCCTCTCCGTCCCCTCATGCAGGAAAGGAGAAGACGGGGAGAAATCCCTTCGGGCTGCGTCAATTTTTTTCTCATACATACTTCCTCACCCCCCATCCCCATATGTGTGTGTGTGTGTGTGTGTGTGTGTGTGTGTGTATGTGTGTGTGTGTGTGTGCATATATATATATATATATGTATGTATATATATATATATATGTATATACATATATGCATATATATATATGTATATGTATGTATGTATATATATATATATATATATATATATATATGTATATACATATATGCATAACGTTTACATTTATAAGGTTCACTGACTAGCAAAATATAACTACAAAAATGACAAAAGGACACATGGTAAACATATTTTATTTATAGTTATATGTAGACTGTCGTTCTTACTCCTAAGATCTCTCTTATGCCTGAGAGGTACCATGTTCCCACCGCCTAAATCAGCACATGTACAAATCCTAAATTTTGAGCAGACTATAGTAGATATCAACAATTGAAATATATTTTTTATTACATTTTATGCTAAATAATTTTTTCTTTTCTTTTCTTGTCTTTTTGAAATATCAACGCATATAGCAGAAACTAACACATTCATGTAAGTATTGACTAATGAATTATAAATTGTATCTATCTATTTTTCTATCTGTCTATATCGCTTTCGTGTTTGTCTAATGCTCTATGCCTGTCTCTATCTCTCCCTCTCCTTATCTCTATCTCTCTCTTCCTCCCTCCCCCTTCTCTATCTCTATCCCCCCCTCTCTCCCTCTCTCTCTCTCTCTCTCTCTCTCTCTCTCTCTCTCTCTCTCTCTCTCTCTCTCTCTCTCTCTCTCTCTCTTTCTCTTTTTCTATATATCTCTTTCCCTTACTCTTTCGTTTCCTCAATCTCTCTCTTTATATCGCTCTTTCTCTCTATTTCTATTTATGGAATTCATTTAAGAATAACAAAAATCTGACCAAGATTCGTTAGCGGCCTCAATGAATGGGGAGATGGAGTTAAATATGATTTAAAAATGACATAGGAAAATAGACTGGGCAAATTTCACACAGGTCATGAAAAATTAGACAGTTGCTCTAGCTTGAGATCAAGGTAAGGGTAATGGATGATTGTGTACATAGATAAAAGTACATATATGTAGATAACCACAGATGATACGCATTGTAAGAATAGGGGATGGACTATTGTTGGACGTGTTTGTTTATTTGTTCTTTTGTTTGCTTGCGAGTTCTTATTCAAAGACATTACCTATCAATTCACCCCGCCGCCGCTTCCATAAACAAGCGAGGTAAAACGACGTGGCTCAACATTGGCCCTTGGCCCATATGAATTTTATGATTCACAGCAGTTACGGCTGGTCCTCTCTTCCTTCTACTCTCCCAATCACTTCCTCTCTCCTTTCCAACACAAACCCAAAGCTCCGATGCTATCCACCACTCAGCTTCGCCCCCCCTCTCCCCATTGCGGGCAGTCACAAAAATAGCTTTACAACCGTTACTTCTATCACAAATCCACTGACCTTTTCCCACCTCCCGCCCTCTCTCTGCTTCTGTCTCCCCCTCTCTCTTTCTATCTTTCTAACACTCTTACTCTTCTTCTGCCTCCCTCTTTCTCACTCATTCTCTTTCTCTCGCTTTCTCTTTCCCTATCATTCTTTCTCTCCCCTTCTATCTCGATAATCCTCCCCTTATATCTGTCTTCCTTCTCTCTCTCTCTCTCTCTCTCTGTTTCTCTGTCTCTCTCTTTCCCTCTCTCTCTTCTCTCACTTTCTCTTTATCTACCCCTTTCTCCCACTTTGTCTCTCCAAAACACTCTCCCTCTCGTTCTCTATATATCTGTCTTCCCCCTTCTCTATCTTTCTGTAAGAGTTTGGTAGGTTAGGATCGGGAGCTCCAATATATATTCAATTATTGCCTATATGACAATATTTTGTAACCTAAGTGAGATTTATACAGAGACTCGATATCATTTTAAGTAAACAATATTGCCGTAGAGACTTTAAACAAAGAACCTGATTAGTAAAAGGGTGGAGGAGGAGAAAATTTAATTTATTTACGAATGAAAGTAACACCACTTGGGGAGGATCTTAGATATAAAGTTAAAGATCATTGGGTTACAGAATTCGCAACGTCACTGCAAAGCTCACTTAGGATCTTGCATACATGCTCTCGTGAGATTCATTAGAAGAACTCCAGAGATTGCGCTATATTCTATATCTGAATAGAAGAAAGATATTGAAGAATGGAAATTGATTTTCCTAGACAGAAGATAACAACTGAAGGAAGTGAGTCGCCATATCAATGAAGGAGGGCTACAGTGGCGACGACTCTCTCTCTCTCTCTCTCTCTCACACACACACACACACACACACACACACACACACACACACACACACACACACACACACACACACACACACACACACACACACACACACACACACACACACACACACACACACACACACACACACACACACACACACACACACACACACACACACACACACACACACACACACACACACACACACACACACACACACACACACACACACACACACACACACACTCTCTCTCTCTCTCTCTCTCTCTCTCTCTCTCTCTCTCTCTCTCTCTCTCGCTCTCTCTTACTTTCTCCTCCCCTCCTCCTACTTCCCCCTGATCCCACCCCCTCCTTCTTCTCTCGCCTTCCTCCTACTCCTTCTCCTACTCTTTGTTCTTTTCCTTTCCATAACGCTTTTCTTTTCCTGATCTCTTTGAATATGTATCCTTCATTCTGGCATACCCTCGAAACTCCCCACGCCTTAGCTTTCTTTCTTTAGCTGCCCTATCCTTATATCTGTGCAATTTCAATCCCGGTATCCCCCTCTCCTGCTCTTATCCAAATGCTTTCTGTCTCTTTCTTTCCCCTCCACGTGGACTCTCAGACAAGCACGAGAGAAAAGTTGTGTCCTCGCATTCGAGCATTAAATGTTGACAGGCCAGGGGATGAACAGATTTGATCTAAACCATGGAATGATATTCAAGCAGGGAGGATTCATTTGCATGAGACGTGACGAGATAAGGGATCTCACAACCCAAAATGCAAGGATGTGACCATCGAACCAACACTACTCCATCTACGAGGGGAGAATTTCAGGCACCTCACTTCCAACACATCATATGAAGCGCGAGTGGATGTCAGCGCAAGAGGTTTCTGGACACGGGGATAATTGTCCCTCCTTGACATACGAATATTTGATCCAATGGCTCCCTGGTACAATGACCTAACTGTTGAGGAGCCCCACTCCCGAAATGGGAATGTAAAAATCAGGATGTGCGAGTACACAAAATGTAAACCAGGGCTCATTCACTCCAATAACCTTCTCGACTTCAGGCGAGAAGGGTCCAAAGGGAAAGGCATCCTACGCTCGTCTAGCAGAGGTGATGGCAGGGAAGAAACAGCAACCAAAGAGCAGAATTGTGGTGTCGATGAGATGTAAACTATGATTCTAACTTTTTAGATAATCTCTCTTATGCCTGAGAGGTGCCGGATCATCACCCTCTCAATCTGTACACATACAAAATCTCGATTGTGAGCAGACTGTAGTAGAAAGTAGGATAGATTAACTTTTCTATTAAGCTTCATTAAAGTTAGATAATATAAAATATGAAAGGATAGTTGACAACAGTCATTGGCGAGAGAGGGAATAATGTACTGTGTCTGTTGGAAACAGATCCCGACTGTTTTCACCACACAGTTCCACGTGGATGGAGGTCATTTATAAAATAAAATAAAAAGTAGTGGTAGTGGTAGTAGTAGTAGTGGTAGAAGTAGAAGTAGTAGTAGTAGTAGTAGTAGTAGTAGTAGTAGTAGTAGTAGTAGTAGTAGTAGTAGTAGTAGATGTAGTAGTAGTAGTTGATGTAGTAGTAGTAGTAATGGTAGTAGAAGTAACAGTAGGAGTAGTAATATTCTACCATTGTAATCAAATTGTACATTTCAATTATTACTATGTCCTTTGTTAGGATGACAATCACTTTGGTGAATTATACTATAATGATATAGAGCACATAAGTAGGAAGACTATAGCTCTTGAAAGACTACTATATCATAGATAAATTGGTATATCTTGCTATCTTGATTACTTATGAAATTCTCCCTCTGTCATGAAATTAATTATAAGCCATTAGCTTCATATTCATTCCTTTCAGTACGTTGATTAAAGCTAACATTTCATTTTGTTACTTTGCATTACATAAGTATGTACTCTAATGCAATGCACGCTGCAGTGAATACATGAACAAGGGCTGTAGTACTTCACATGGTAAAATATTTAATGTCGTAATGAACGACACCAATTAGTGTAACTACATTATCTGAATAAACGAAATGTTTATGTCAAGCGCTGTAGGACAATGCTGGGAGGGTAATACTAAACAAACTGTAATCTCTTCTGTTTATTTGCATTACATAAAACAGTAAAGTTGAGCAATATAGGGAGAGAAATACAAAACAAACTGTAACATTTCCTGAGCAGTTGTTTTACATAAAACTATAAAATCACTTGTTTGCCAGAGGAGATTTTTTTTATAGTTATTAAACATTTGCCAGATGTTTTCGTCAATTTTTTGTGAATATATTCAGTGTATTTCTTTAACAGTGTTACAAAGATCGTTGTTTTAGTCTTAGTTATATCAAAACTACGTTGTTTATTCAATGTTTGGATATTCTTATGAGAAAAGAGTTGTCATTTTTTCAGCTCTACGAATTTTACATATCAAAAACTCACTGTCGACAACCAAAGGCATAACAAATTCCTAATAAAAGAAAACTATTTTGAATATTAGTCATACTAACATGACAAAATATCATACAGTTACTGAAGAACAACGAGAGGACACACGCTTTCACTGCAACGACTAGGCAATAGATGAGAAGACTTTTGGTCGAACAAAAGGAAAGTCGACGAAAGTTTCAAGATTTTTGGCTCATTAGGTACCAAATGAGGCATTAGGGACACGGGGCTTATGCCCTCCTGAGTTCACTTCAACTGGGTCCGCGTCAGTAGATTTTCCTTTTCTTTTTCTTTCTTTTTTTCTCGTCCCTTTCGATATATTTTCGACAGTCGAACAACAAACATCTATAGATATCTGGCGCGTAATGTGAACACTAACCATTGAGAGGGAAATAAATTATGTGACTGACTCTTTCTAGAGCGTTTTAAGGTTTTAAGAAAACTTTGGTATCAGATGTTTAGACTTTAGTGATTTAGAGAAGTAAATTAAAGAGTGTGTGTGTGTGTGTGTGTGTGTGTGTGTGTGTGTGTGTGTGTGTGTGTGTGTGTGTGTGTGTGCGAGTATATATATATATATATATATGTGTGTATGTGTGTGTGTGTGTGTGTGTGTGTGTGTGTGTGTGTGTGTGTGTGTGTGTGTGTGTGTGTGTGTGTGTGTGTGTGTGTGTGTGTGTGTGTGTGTGTGTGTGTGTGTGTGTGTGTGTGTGTGTGTGTGTGTGTGTGTGTGTGTGTGTGTGTGTGTGTGTGTGTGTGTGTGTGTGTGTGTGTGGAGGTGGTGATGTTGGTGTTGGTGGTAGTGGTGGGGGTGGTGGTGATGGTGAAAGGGGTGGTTATAGGGATTGTGTTGGTAGTGGTGATAATAGTAGTGCTGCCGATGGTGGTAGTAGTGATGGTGATGATAGTGGTGTGGTGGGAGAGAGATTAAACCTGTGATTGTGACTATGACAGAGACTAAGAACAAGATAGAAGCCGAAGACACCATAAAGAAATACTTCAACTTCTACTCGAGGGAGATGAGGACACAGAAACCTGATGGTGGCAGTAGTAATGGTGATGATAGTGGTGTGGTGGGAGAGAGATTAAACCTGTGATTGTGACTATGACAGAGACTAAGAACCAGATAGAAGCCGAAGACACCATAAAGAAATATTTCAACTTATACTCGAGGGAGATGAGGACACAGAAACCTGATGCAAGCCAAGAGTTCAAAAAACAACTGAACCTGCACACTAAAATATTTTATTGTAAACCAGGACTGATATTACGTATTTATGATCAACTAAAGTCCTTTTCTTGTACATGACTTGGATCCAGAAAGTGTCCAGAGCTCAGGCACGTTCGGATGCATGAGGAATGTCGTGTTAGGGGGTACAAAGAGAGAGGGAGAGAAACTATTTGGATTTTGTCAGCAATAAACAGCATTTCTATATTTTCTGCCCTTGGCGACAATATCTCACCGAAGATTTGTTGTCATAGAAGTGGCAAAGGAAATATTTAAAGAATGCAGCAGAGCTGAGGGAAAGTAGAATTTGAAAGTAACCAGAATTCATTTGAGAAAGAGGGAGATAGATAGAGAGAAAGAAACAGATACAGAGAGACAGAGACAGACAGTAACTGATGGAGGTGGATATATATATATATATATATATATATATATATATATATATATAATGTGTGTGTGTGTGCGTGTGTGTGTGTGTGTGTGTGTGTGTGTGTGTGTGTGTGTGTGTGTGTGTGTGTAATATATATATATATATATATATATATATATATATAAAGAGAGAGAGACAGACAGACAGACAGACAGACATATATAGACAGACACAGAGGCAGTAACAGAAACAACCAGAGATAGCAGTAGAGATACAAGAAGACAGATACCAAGACACAGAAAGTCAGAGACAAAAAGACAGATACAGATGCAGAAACAGAGACAGACAAAGACAGGATAGTTCGAACAGAGTAGCAAGTATGAGCTGGACCCCACCTGGAAGAGAATGACAATCGAAAAATGACATGTCACTTTGTTTAGGAAAACCCGTTCGGGAACGATACATGTAAAAACAACAACAACAGTAACACGTTCTAACACGTTTTAACACGTTTTAACACGCTTGTTGACGAGGGCAACATCGAGAACTGAGGCCCAAAGGTAGAGGGGAGAAGGGGAGGGGAATCAAAATTGGATATGGAGGAGGGGTCACAGGAAGAGAGGCCTGAAAGAAGCAAAATCCATGAAAGCCCAAATCCTTCTAGAAGGATAGCTGTGGATTTACTCCTGGAGATAAGACCTAAGATATACTAGTATTCTTAACAAATTATTTAGACCTCTATGAAAAGAAAATATATATTAATCTTAACTTCTATCATCCCTTCTTTTGGCTATATTTTTAAATATCTATCATTGTATCCGTGTAGAATGTTAGTAGGTTTCAAGGGGCTGAATTAAAGTTTAATGTACAATACTTTATCTATACTACCTTTGTACTACAATGACCATGAGGTCTTCATGAGGCGTATACACACGCCTCAATTCAACTGATGTGTTTCGATGGTGATGGTATATAGCTAGAAGCCTCCAAATCTACTGGCATTCAACAGTCAGTATTGGACAACCTACGATATATAAACACATAGTCAGGAGTACTTGTGTTTCGATGGTTATGATATAGAGATAGAAGCGTCCAAATCTACTGGCATTCAACAGTCAGTATTGCAACATCCCACATTATGTAAACACATAGACAAGAGTACTTGGGCCGTGGTGCCTTTTTCGACACTAGAACGTCCTATAAAAGCGTGGTAAAGGCAGTCACAAGTCTCAGGGTTTAAATAAAATGACATTTGAAAACTATACCTAGATACATCACATCTATTGTTCCATTTCTTCAATTCAGTTTTCTCCTCCAAAACAGAAACTCTGATTACCAGCGACGAAATTTAAATATAACTTATAGACGTTAATAAACGCTGAATACGCTCTGCTTTTACGTGAATGGCAATATTAATCTAATTATCTTCGTAGAAGTGTTTTTATTGAATGAAAAAGATGTGAATGAGTATGTAGCATTCGCTTCAATATACAATCTGACCCTAAAAATAATCAGACTTAATTATACAAACAGATCTATTGTTTTCTAATGACATACACAAGAGTATCAGTTTAAGGAGGGAGATAATATAGTTCATGGAAGGGAGGAATTATTCAATTGTATCTAATGGTATGATTTGTTATATCAGTGTATGTAACAGTAGAGATGGAATAGTTGAAGGACGAGAAGAGTGGAAGTAGCAGCTGATTGACTAAAGTTCATGATTTTAAAAATGACTGATGGGAAACTCTACGACTTACGTTATAATGTGTGATTCAAGGAATTAGGAATGTGTATATTATATATAATACAAGCCGGGAGCCACGCGTTATGGCTGGAGGGCTCCGTTCAGAATGACTGTGCACTGTCAACGCCTGTGACGAAGTGTTGTGACGCCATCCGCTGAGTTATGTCTTATGATAACCTCACACATGCAATTCAGCAAGATCTCTGTTATACAGGACTCACTACCTTATACTTTCTTATTCCAATAGATCACTTCAATGCAACACTGTGCGTAGATGTAACATATACGCGTACAGCACACACACACACACACACACACACACACACACACACACACACACACACACACACACACACACACACACACACACACACACACACACACACACACACACACACACACACACACACACACACACACACACGCACGCACACAGATATATATATAATATATATATATATATATATGTGTGTGTGTGTGTATATGTATATAGAAGAAGAAGAAGAAGAAGAAGAAGAAGAAGAAGAAGAAGAAGAAGAAGAAGAAGAAGAAGAAAGAAGAAGAAGAAGAAGAAGAAGAAGAAGAAGAAGAAGAAGAAGAAGAAGAAGAAGAAGAAGAAGAAGAAAGAAGAAGAAGAAGAAGAAGAAGAAGAAGAAGAAGAAGAAGAAGAAGAAGAAGAAGAAGAAGAAGAAGAAGAAGAAGAAGAAGAAGAAGAAGAAGAAGAAGAAGAAAAAGAAGAAGAAGAAGAAGAAGAAGAAGAAGAAGAAGAAGAAGAAGAAGAAGAAGAAGAAGAAGAAGAAGAAGAAGAAGAAGAAGAAGAAGAAGAAGAACAACAACAACAACAACAACAACAACGACGACGACAACAACAACAACAACAACAACAACAACAACAACAACAACAACAACAACAACAACAACAACAACAACAACAACAACAACAACAACAACAACAACAGCAAAATGGAAATTATAAGAAGAGCAACAAGAATAAAAACAAAAACAACAAATAACAAGCTCAATAACAACAACAACAAAACATAGTTGTACATTCATGTAACTATCCAGACCAATGTATGAATATACATACATATAACGCTATATCTCTGTATCCTGTTTAACCATTGTTTTTGTCTCAGTTTCGAAGAGAGTAGTTGCAGTCGTTTCCACAATTTTACCAACTTGTAAAAAGAATCAAATCTACAAAGAGCGAAATGAGATGGATGACGCTGTTTTCAGTACATCAACAGTCCTTTAGATTGGCTCGCATTGGAATTACTTTAAAGCTAGAGCTGATACTAATCCTGATTTATCTTCCATAGATCGCAGGCTCAGCTTGCCACGCCAGTGTAACCTGTACCTATTATATACATTGAAGAACATTTGACATACCACACGTTGTGTCGCCGCACGTAGAGACGACAACATGACACGCAATGAGATATGGCGTCAGGTCATGTACGTGTGATTCGTCATGATTCACCATGGTCTTGCATCACGTGTCGGACTCGTGATCGACAGCTATTCCCCTCCCGGAAGAGAGCTCAGAGCTCATATATGACCGATCTAAGGGTAATGCTAAGGCAAATGAGGGGTAAACGCAAGATGATTTTATTCATATAAAATTCGGTACAAAGAAAGTTAAGATTGTATAACAAAGACTTCAACAGGTATGCTATTTTGCCACGACCTTCATCGTTTATGAATAGGACAGTGGTTAATTAGATGAATGTTAACTAAATAGTTAACTAAGTGGTGTTTAAGTAAATCAATACCCTTCGTAATCTCCGTGTTGTGAACAGGATTTCAACCCTCTATTTGGATCTATTTTGTAATGACCATAACATACGATTCTATACAGATGGTGAGGCTGGGTTGAGTCCTTACATAAAGACAAATTTTATTTTATACATTCTTGGCTGTTTCTAGGATATCTTATCCAGCTCACGGATAATCACCCTTCAGGTGATATTGTTCGGATAAGGATTCCGCCTAATCCAATATATTGGAGACTCAACTTCTTTAAATCGGTTTCGTTATGCGGTAAAGACTGTCCTTTCTCTAATTAACAATTGCGTTTCCACTAATGTGGTGCATCACGCTATACACACACACACACATGCATTACGAGGCTATGTCACCCATTGTTGACACGAGAAAATCACGTTACACAAAGCCAGCACGAAATGGAATAGTGTCACATCAATACGACATCTTTTTTTTTTTTTTTTTTTACGCCTAGTCGGTGCTGTCTTTGCGTTTCAAGCACGCGAAGCTTTATGAACCGTACTGTCGCGTCTATGTAAATGTATTTTGTTCTTTTCATATTATATCGAGTTTTGTTTATTAAAGTAACTGCATCGAATATGCTGCAAATACATACATACATACATATATATATATATATACACATAAACATATATATATGTATATATATGTATATATGTATACATATATATATATATACAGTATATATATATATATATATATATATATATATATATATATGACGTAAGTGGAGTAGGAAACACAGGAGCCTTAGTCTGAGTTTATTCCTGACTAGTTTCGCAGGTATGCTTTTTCAAAGCATACTTGTGAAACTAGTCAGGAATAAACTCAGACTAAGACTCCTGTGTTTCCTACTCCACTTATGTCAACCTGTCAGAATGTCTCAACACACACACACACACACACACACACACACACACACACACACACACACACACACACACACACACACACACACACACACACACACACACACACACACACACACACACACACACACACACACACACACACACACACACACACACACACACACACACACACACACACACACACACATATATATGTATATATACACATATATATATATATATATATATATATATATATATATATATATATATATATATATACGAGGCTCTGACATCATCTGGTCAGTTGTGGCTTGTGCTATTTCTTGTTGCATAGCAAAGTCTCTGTAAATCACCAAACAATACATAAAGAAACCAACGCTATATAAAAAGATAACATGCACAAGGCTCTTCCCTGCATAATGTGACAAGACTTCAACCATGTTTCCATATTGTTACGCTACATTTCAGATTCTTTCATCACCTTACAAGGTCTTGGTGTGGTTGATTTCCCACGTTAGTGGAGGTAAGAAGAAACGGGAAGACAGGAAGAAATTAAGAAAGAAGTCATGAAGAAAAAAAAAAAAAGTCAAGAAACGTGGTATAAGAGGAAGACAATGAGTACGATAAATAGAGGAAGAATTGAAATTGATGGAAAATAGGCAGAAAAGGTACATAGAGAAAAGATGGAAAGCCAAAAGAAAAGGGAAATAATGCACTATTGGAAAATGGTCTGGAGAAGAGTGGGGAGGAGTAGACGAAGAGAAGAGGATGAGGAAGAGGATGCAGAGAACAAGAAGAAAGAGGAAGATAAAGAATAGGTAAAATAAAAGTGGAGAACGAAGAATAAGAGGAGGAAAAGAAGGGAACCAAGAGAATGTAAAAGAAAAAGAAAGAGAGGGAAGAGGAAGAGAGAAGAAGTGAAGGATAAGAAGGAGGAGGAAGCTAAGGAATAAGAAGACAAGAAGAAGAGGACAATTATAAGGAGAGGGGAGAGGAAAGGGGAAGAAGAAAAACAGGAAATAAAGGAAGAGGAGGAGTAGGAGGAGAAGGTGGTGGAAGAGGAGGAAAAATGAAGAGGAGGAAAATGAAGAGGGAAAAAGGAACAAGACGACAAGGGATAGGAGGAGGAGGAGGAGGAGGAGGAGGAGGAGGAGGAAGAGGAGGAGGAGGAGGAGGAGGAATAGTAGGAGAAGGAGAGAGAAGAGGAGGAAGATGAAGAGGGAAAAAAGGAAGAAGACGACAAGGGAGAGGAGGAGAAAGAAGAGGAAAAGGCAAAAAACGACCGGGAAAAAGAAAAAGAAAAAAGAATGACAGGGAAAAGGAAGGAAACGAAGAAGAGTTGAAAAAAAGAAGAGGGTGAGAAAAAGCAAGAGAAGGAACGAGGAGGCATCGTCTTTGTGGTCGGTAGTGCGTAGACGAAGACAGCAGTCAGTCTGTGTCAGCACTTAAAAACGTACTTTTAAAACCTGATTTTCTCGTTAATTTTATGTGACTTACTAGGGTATCTATCTAAATGTAAAGGGAACTTTCATAAGTGTAGCCAGTGAAGTTAGTAAAATTTTACTTTGTAATAGCATAAAACGCTCGCAAGGACTGGCGACAGGTTTAAAATTACGCCCGATTGACAAATTTCAAACAAGGATTTCATTGACAACAAAAGAAGATGGTGGATAAATAAATGAATAATTGATCTAGTAGAATCTATCAGATAGATTAATGAAAAATGTATTGATAAATAAAGGATAAAAGTAAATATATAAATTAATAGATATCAAGGTAATTAGATATATACAAATGAACAAATCGATAAAAAGATAAAAAATAATTAAATATATATAGATACAATAAGTAGATAATATAAAAATTAAAGTAAAATAAATTAACAATAAATAAAAATATGAATAAAGATAGATATAGATACAGTAGATAATACAGTAGATAAGTAGATATACAAAATGAAATAGAGTAAGATAAATGAATAATAAATAAGAATAAGGGAAGAAAAATTAACAACTGGCAACTCTAGCACGCATACAATAATAAATGAAACTTAAAAGAATTGCTTTTAAATCAAACTTCATTTGTGGGGTAATCGACAATGTAGAGGATTATGAAATACTTAACAGCAACGCATAAACGAAAGTGTATACAAAATGAAATAAAGTAAGATGAATGAAAAATAATTAAGAATAAGGAAAGAAAAATTAACAACTGGCAACACTAGCAGATATGCAATAGCAAATAAACTTAAAAAGAATTGCTTTTACAATCAAACTTCATTTGTGGGGTAATCGACAATGTAGAGGATTATGAAATACTTAACAGCAACGCATAAACGAAAGTGTGCGTTCAGATACTAAGAGAGAGAAAACGGGACGAAAGAATAAAAGAAAGAGGACGAGGAAAATAAAAAAGAGAAAGAAAAAATGAAAATAATAAAAGGGACAGGGAGAGAGAGGTAGAAAAGTATAAAGACATACGGGGTTGAGAGAGGCAGTGAGAGAGAAAGAGAGGGAGGGAGAGAAAGAGAGAAAATAAAAGAGATGACGAGAGAACTTGAGAGACCTGGAGAAAGGAATGAAAGCGAAATGAATACCGCAAGTTGAATAAATATCCATTCCTAAAAATGAATGAATAAATAAATAAATAATTAAATAAATGAATAAACAAACAAATAAATAAATAAACAAATAAATAAATAAATAAATAGATAAATAGATAAATAAATAAATACATAAATATATAATAAACAAATGAATAAGTAAATAGATAAATAAATAGATTATAAAGGTAATAATAAATAGATAAATAAATAATTAATAAACAAATAAATGAGTAAATAGATAAATAAATTATAAGAATAGTAATAAATAGATAAATAGATAAATAATAAACAAATAAATGAGTAAATAAATAAACAAATAAATACATTGATCACTTAACTAATAAAAATAAATAAATAGATAAATAAGATCTTAATGGAAGATACGGAGTGATTCGGATGGACGGGAGTTGTTGGCTCTTCAGTGCCAGTGAATGTAGCATCAAGACTCCAAAAAACCAGGGAAGAGGGTAAACACAACAACCGACGCAAGAACACACAAACATCCGGATAGTCTTCCCCTGAACAACACTCGTGAAGACGGGAGGACAGTAAGGGACAAAGGGAGGAAAAAGAGGACAGAATGGGAAGACGGGAGAAGAGAGGAGGAAAGAGTGAGGGAGGAAGGAAGGGGGGAAGAAAGAGAGAAGGCGTGTGGGGTGTGGCCAGCTGATAGAAAAGTGGAGGGAAGACAGGAAGACAGGAGAGGATGAATCCGAAGGAAGAAGATTGGAAATGGCGACGAGAGTAGTAATGGAAGTGGAGGGGATGGAGTAGTGGAGAGGAGGAAGTGGTTGAAGGAATGGAGTGCCCAAAATCCTAAGCACGTATTTCATATCCGTAGCATTTTAGCTATCATTAAGCTATTCTATTCACCAAGGATCAGTCACTCCGATAACCTTTACGACTTCAAGCGGGTTGGTCCAAGGGCAAAGGCATTCTACGCTCGTCTGGCATCGGTTATGACAGAAAAGAAGCAAAAATCAAAGAGCAACAAAGTAGCGTGGATGAGATGTAGACTGTCATTCACCACGGCTCATTCATTCCGATAACCTTTACGACTTCAGGCGGGTTGGTCCAAGGGCAAAAGCATTCTACGCTCGTCTGGCAACGATGATGGTAGAAAACAAAACAAAAACCAGAGCAACAAAGTAGCGTGGATGAGATGTAGACTGCCATTCTCCCTCTTAAGATCAGCCCTTCTATGCCTGAGAGGTACAAGAACCCCACCTCCTAAGTCAGCACATGTGTAAAACCTCGATTTTGAACAGACTGTGGTAGAAAGTGGGATATATGAACTTTTGTATTAGGCTTCAATAAAGTCAAATGATGTAAAAGGATAGTCGACCACAGTCATTGGCGAGAGAGGGGCTAATAAACTGTGTCTGTGGGAGATATATTTATACTGATTCCACCAAACAGTTCCACAAGGATGGAAGTCGTTTCATTACTTAAAAAAGTAGTAGTAGGAGTAGAAAGAGGAGGAGGAGGAGGAAGAGGAGGAGGAAGAAGAGGAGGAAGAGGAGGAGGAGGAGGAGGAGAAGAAGGAAGGATGTAGGAGGAAGGGAGGAAGAGAGAAAGAAAAGGAGGAAGAGACAGATGAGGAAGAGGGTGCAGCTAGTCTGAAATCAGTGCCGAAGTTGGGGGTAAGTTGCAGCGAGATATCTTCTCTCCTTACTAGTTCCCCCGTAGTCGCGACCAACAACGCTCAGCTTCGCGGCGAGACATTCGACGCGGTGGCGAAAGGTCTTCTGAGATAGCGACGATTTGCTCGCTGTTCAAAGGAGTTTTAGGTGGAAGGAAGGAAGGGAAAGGAAGAGGAGGGGAAGTAAAAGAAAAGAAAGGAAGGAAATGGGAGAGGATGGGAAGGAAAAGGGGAAGAAAAGAAAGGTAAGAAAGGAAAGGGGCAGGGAATGGAAGGGAATTGATGAGTTAAGAGAGATTAGACTAGGGGAAGGGAGGAGAGGTGAGAAAAGGAGAGGAGAGGAGAGGGAAAGTAAAGGGAAAATAAGAGAAGGAGAGAGAGAAGGAAAGGAAGTGTTAAGAAGGGATGAAAAGGAAAGGAAGGGAAAAGTGAGGAAGAGAAGAAAGGGAAATAAGTGAAGAAGGGAAGGGAAGGGAAGGGAAGGGAAGGGAAGGGAAGGGAAGGAAAGGGAAGGGAAGGGGAGAGAAGGGAAGGAAAGGAAGAGAAGGGAAGAGAAGGGAAGGGAAAGGAAGAAGGGAAGGGGAGAGAAGGGAAGGAAATTGAAGGTAAGGAAAGGGAAGGGAAGGAAAGGAAAGGAAAGGAAAGGAAAGGAAAGGAAAGGAAAGGAAAGGAAAGGAAAGGAAAGGAAAGGAAAGGAAAGGGAATGGAAGGAAAGGAAGGGAAGGGAAGGGAAGGGAAGGGAAGGGAAGGGAAGGGAAGGGAAGGGAAGGGAAGGGAAGGGAAGGAAAGGGAAGGAAAGAGAAGGGAAGGGAAGGGAAGGAAAGAGGAAGGGAATGAAAGGGAAAGGGGAAGACGGAAAGGGTGAAGTAGAGGCAGGAAAGGGAAGGGGAAAGAGGATAAGGCGGAGGAAAGGGAAGATAAGGAGAAAAAAATGATGTAAGAGACAAACGAAGACAGTGAATACTCTAGGAGTGGAAGGAAGGATTCTGTTGGTTATGGAAGATGATATGTAAGGCTCAGGAAGTAGAATTTGTATAGGGCACAACGTTGGGGTAAGACGTTTGGGAATATCCAACATTCTAGATCAATGAGTTACCGAGCAGTAAATAGTCTAGGAGTGGAAGGAAGGATTCTGTTGGTTATAGAAGATAATATGTAAGGTTGAGGAAGTAGAAGCTGTATTATGCACAACATTGGGGTAAGACGTTTGGGGATATCCAACGTTCTAGAGCAATGAGTCACCGAACAGTAAATAGTCTAGCAGTGGAAGGAATTATTCTGTTGGTTCTAGAAGATAATATGTAAGGCTGAGGAAGTAGAAGCTGTATTATGCACAACATTGGGGTAAGACGTTTGGGGATATCCAACGTTCTAGAGCGATGAGTCACCGAGCAATATCAAATAAGTTACACTAATTATACTCCAGAGTGAAATTAAATGGAATTAACTGAATTGATATGAACTGAATTGAAATGAAATCAGATTAGACTAAAATGGATTTAAGTAAACTGAACTGAACTGGAATAAAGTTTTAAGGTAGTTATATAAATTAGAAAGTAGATGAATAAATAAACTAATATATAAGTAGACTAATGAAGAGATGAATGAATGAATAATAACTAAATAAATTAATAAAGAAATAAGTAGATAAACAAGTTAACGAAGAAATTAGCAAATAAATAAATAAGTTAAACAACTAATAGACAAATAAATAAGTCAATAAATAAATAAACAAACAAGTAAAATAATAGATAGAGCAAAAGAATCAATGAATAGAAAAATAGAGGACCACATAAATGTAAATAGATAAAGAGATTAATATATTTGCAAATAAATTAATTAATCAAAACAAATAGATGAATAATGATAAGCAAATAGAAAAGGATTACAAAGGATTACAAAGGCGGAGCATGCTGACAGGAGACCTTTTGGTCTATAACTAGGTCGGATGTAAAAAGATATATATATATTAATGATAAATAAATAAATAAATAGAAATTAAAATTATATAAATATTAGTAAATAAAACAAATTAATGCATAGGTATAGTTAAATAATAAACAAAACAGGTAAATAGTAAATAATAATAAATTGACAGATAACTAATAATAAATTAAAATCAAACAAATAATAATAAACAGACAAATAAGAACAAACAAATATACAAATAATATTAAAAAATGGCAGTCATTACATCTTGCTTACGTGTTTATCTAAATGAATCTTAAAGCTTCGAACTGAACTATATTGCACTGCCTCTGCAGAAAGTTTATTCCATTCATTAACTACACGGTTGGCAAAGTTGTTTCTACCCACCTCCAAATTAAATCTATTTCCTGACAATTTGAGACCATTGTTTCTTGCCGAATTCTCATTCACTGTGAAAATTTTGTCACTTTTTATGTCAATTCCCTTTAGAATCTTAAACAAACATGAAAGTTGGTATGGCATGGGAGAATCGGGGTAAAACAAGCTATACCACTTTCACACAACAAGAATATCTGGCAACCATCAGGCTCATGTCTGTGGAAGACCCAACTGAAGGCTGAGTGGCTCGAAGATGAAAACCGAACTGATAACATATGGGTTCTCCGCAGGCCTGCAGACGCTTCTGGTCTGCACAAATTCTCTCCTTCTTCCTCTTTCTGTCATTCTTCTTCCTATTCCTCTTCCTCATTTTTCTTACCTCCCTCTTCCTTCTTTATACCTCTCATTGTACTCCTCCTCCTCTTCGTCGTCGTCTTCTTCCTCCTTTATTCCTCTTTCTTTTTTCTAATCTCCCTCTTCTTTCTTGCCTTCGCTCTGATACCCTTCCTATCCCCCCCCTTGTCTTCATCATATTCCACTTTCCCAACCTATTACTCTTTCTTCTCCCTCCTCCTTTTCCTCCTCTTCCTTTTCATTCTCCTTCTTATCATGGCACCTTTTCCACCCTTCATCGTCTTCATCTTCCTCCTTTTTCTTCATTTATCAATCTTTCCAGCCTACTTCTCCTTTTCTTTGTCCTCTCTTCCTCCTCCTCTTTTTTCTAGTCTCCTTCTTGTTTCTTGTCTTTATCATACCCATCATTTTCCTTATCTTCCTCCTCTTTCTTCTTTCAGTACTCTTTCTTTCTACTTCTCCTCTTCGTTTCCTAGTCTCATTTTTCCTTCTAGACCTCATCCTGATGTCCCCCCTATCACTCATTATCCTCATTGTCCTCATCTTGCTCCTCTTCCTTCTCCTCCTCCTCCTCCTCTTCCTTCTCCCTCTTCTCCTCTTCCTTCTCTTCCATCTTCTCTTCTTTCTCCTCTTTCTTCTCTTCCTCCTCCATCTCCTCCTTTCTATTCACTTATTCTCACTCCTCCTCTTCCTCATCTTCCTCCTCTTCCTCCTCGAAGTCAACGTGTCTCTGAAAAGGACCCAAGAAACTCTTCGGCCTTCCGAAATCGCAAAGGAATAAGTACTCAATTTCCGAGGGTTCATCAAAGCTGAGCTCTATGATGAAGACTCAATGAAAAAAAAAAAAAAAAAAAAAAAACGAATGTCACTATAGCGACTATAGAAGTATTAAAGTGACTGTGTAGAGCAGTAGTGTCAGCAACAGTAGTGCTGGTAGTGATAGCAACAATAGTAAAAGTAGCAATAGTGTAGTAGTCTACGAAGAAGAGAGAGATAGTAGTATCACATGAGCATAACGAGAGATAGTATGTTGGTATATATTCTACAACAGTAGAACACGTATAGGAGTAGAAATTAATGTAGCAACGACTGCAGCATGTGAGTAATACAAAATTGTATTAATAGTGACATTATAGTGGGGATGATGATATGGTTTAACGTCACACACTCCCCCCCTATCAGGAGGCTAGGACGGTGCCCCTCACAGAGGGCTTTGTAGCGTGGAATAATAATGAACCATGCCCTTGGTTCAACTTCGCTGGTGGCAGGATTCGAACCACCCTCACCTCGAACTTCGCCGCAAGTAACGACGCCCTAATCCGCTCAGCCAGCGAGCCTCCCTCATTTAATGACGATCCGAGTTGTCCGCGTGTTAGCCCGTTCTTGAACTCATGAGCAGGTGATCGTGAGTTCGAATCCAGGGACCCGCTGCCGGTGTGCTACGTTGGTTCCCGACAGCCCTGTCCAGGTGCGGAGACTCAATTTTGACCTGAAGGACCTAACTGCTCGCCACAACTGACAAGGCTTAACCGTACCAGGGGTTTCTCACTTTCCATTGCGTGAGAGTGGGATTGCGAGTTTGATCCCGACCTAGATTTGGATCAAAAGGTCTCCTGTCGGTATGCTCCGCCTTTGTAATCCTTTGGTCGTAGAGTGATAATTGTTTAGTAGAACCCGGGCAGTGGGCAGGGGATGGAAGTACTCTTCGTTCACGAGCAGATATGATGAGGGGAACAAAGGGTGGTGGATGGGAGGGGAGTGGGTGGAGGTGGATGGGTGTGTAGTGAATGGAAGTGGATCCGTTCCTATGACTTGGCTACTTCGCTTACAAGGAAGAAGAAGCCCTTGGTATATCGATAGATAGACAGATAGAACTAGTAGCATTCTAGCAATAGAGATTGTAGTTTTACCGTTGTATATGTAGTATCACAGCAGTTTCAAAGCAGGCGGTAAAAATTAGGATTGAAAATCATTGACAGAAAATTAGTACTGAGTCGCTAAGTCAATTACGGTGTTGAGTGGATAAAATTTCTGTAAACGACCTTTCTCTAACATTTGTCATGATTCAGTTTCACAAATAAAATGAGACACGTGTGTATTAGCAGCAAAGAATGACTGTTTACAAAATGTCTGTTCTTTATGTTCTCATACTTATTTTCCACTTTAATGAAAATGACTGATGTGTCGTGAAAAAAAAAATGAAAAAGAAAAGTAGAAAAAAAAAGACTGAATAAATTTCCAATTTTTGCTTTAAAGGGTCAGCTGCAAACCATGTATCAAAATCGTGTTTCCATCCAATGGTCTATAATGAAGCTATTTTGTACAGGATTTTTAATCATTAACACTTACCAATTTTGATTTAACCCTTCCTTCCATAAAATAGATTCATACATATACTGTATATATATATATATATATATATATATATATATATATATATATATATATATATGTGTGTGTGTGTGTGTGCAATAAAAACACTGGGAATTGTGTTTTATAAATGCAAGGTACCCACTTTAGAAAATAAACAAACGAAGCAGACCGCTTTCGTATATTACATCTTCAGTGTAAATTACAAAGAAAGAGGAGGGTACAGACAGACATAATATAGTATGACAAGAGCATAGGGAGCTACACTAGAAGAGGTGGTGGACTAATTGTCCGGGCGTGGGTCACACGTCTAGCGTTCTTACATTTGGTAATTGTTGGCTAAGCATACGATAGCCCGGCACTGCCGGAGAGCCACTGGATAAACTCATCCAGTTACCCAGAAACCTCTACCTGTAATTCAGCAGCCTCCCCGGTAAAGAGAAAGTAAGAATACAAACATATATAATGTAATATCATCACTCCATTCTTTGAAAGGTTGTTTCCTGACCACAAAGTAAGAATATCCCAAGATAATGAAGAATAGTCCTGTACCCGAAACCGCGATTAAGCTGTATTAATATCCTATAGCGGAGTCATAAACCTCCTTTCAAAAGAAAACAAGTCCGTAGGAGGATATTGGAAAATACTCTTAAAAATGATAAATGCACAACTAGCCAATCAATTATGTATATATATACATACATACATACATACATATACCAAGGCTTTTTCCCCCTTACAAGGGAGGTAGCCAAAAAGGAAAAGGCATAAAATTATTCTCACCCATTCCATCCCTGAATACACTCCACACCCCTCCACCCTCCCTCTTATCTTAGCACCTCCTGGATGACGGGTCATCCCTGCACCTTATCCACTGTCCTGGGTCAGAAGCAGTGTCGCAAGACACAGCACATCCACAGCAAGCCCGCTTCATTAAATCGGCGACCCCCCCCCCCTATCCGTCCCCCCATTGCACAAAAAGGAGAAGACAGGGAGAAATCCCTTCGGGCTGCGTCAAATTTTGCTCACACATACTACCTCACCCCCCATCCCCCCGCCCATTCCACCTCATGCATCACAACATCCTCCATATACAACCATTCTCCATTCACCCCTGTCTTCTGTCATCTCCCGTCCTTCCTCAACAGACATTCCCCTCTTCCCCAAAGCCCCCTTCACTCCATCCATCCACCTCATCCTAGGACGTCCCCTCATGTTCACTCCCTCCACATCTGCCTTCCATACCTCTTTTACTAGTCTTTCTTCACTCATTCTTTCCATGTGTCCAAACATCCTAATACTCTTTCAT
>NC_134778.1:3016132-3018632 GCF_046742065.1 Oratosquilla oratoria
ACGTCATGTTGTCCGCCCAGACCTGAACATTTGACCCGGGGTCAATTTGACCTTGGGGTTATCACAACTTAGGTTCAAACGGACCACGTACTAGTATGTTTACATCCCCATGCCCCCTCTATGTACCTCCTATTAGGATATATAACCTAACCCGCCCTTTGTAAAACCACGCTGAAGAGGATCACAGATAGTGATCGCAATATTCATATCTTAAAATATCTTTCTTTCCTCCGATAGTGGAATATTCAGTCAATATGTATACATACATATATATATATATATATATATATATATATATATATATATATATATATATATATATATATATATATATCAAAGAAATTCACATTAATATATAAAGGGTATAAACTGTCGGAAATGTAAGGCCATGAGGGGTTAATGAGTTCATAAAAATCTGAATACAGTATAGATGTTATATACCTTTATATGTTCTTTTAGTCCTTAATTCCGTAAGTTGCCTTCAATTTTAAGTACAACAGTGCCTGATGTCCTTTAAGCCCAAGTCCCACAGTGTGACTTCCTATGCCGGTATTGCAGTAGCTGCGACTGATAGCCGCCTTATGGCAGGTTAGTCGTTACTAGCAAGTCCATCTGGTGACCAAAAATACTCGCAGCTACTAAAGTTAAACATGTTTAAGTTTAGTTACTGGTAGCGCGCAATTTCATGATCACGTGACCTAGTCTCGACCACTAGTTTTACCATAATTGCTTTACGTGACCATGCAGTCGAGGAGTGACCACCACTGAGTCAGTTATTGATGAAATATGGTAGACAAACAAGATTGAAGTTGTTATGGGACGAAATCCTTAGAGTTTTGGACATTTATAGAAAATATAAAGGTGTGTGGGATACAACCAGTTAAAACTACTTGAAGAGAAAGGCCAGGGAGCACATTTTAAAAATTCTTACTAAAGATCTAATTGAGGCTGGTGTTGAGATTTCGGGCAAAGAGACTAGAAGGATGCATATAGAGATGAAGTGAACGAGGTAAAGAAACCTATGATAAGTGGAGCAGGAATTGATGCTGTTTACAAAGGATTACAAAGGATTACAAAGGCGGAGCATGCCGACAGGAGACCTTTTGATCCATATCTAGGTCGGATGCGAAAAAAAATCATATTAATAATAAAATAATAAATAAAAACTATAATAATGTATATAACAAATAAAATGATTTATTTGAGAAAGCAGACGCCTTCTGGAGAACCTGGAAGGGACTGAGAATAAAAGGAGTTTTTGATGTTATTCCATTTGCGTTCTTTTGTTCTTGGCTTATCTTCCCTCCTTGGTTTATATGTACCCTATAGGCCGCTGGTTTTATATTTGTTTTCCTGTATTTCCAAGTTCGTCTAGCAGTTACTCTCCCATTTCGACACATGCCAACCGGCTTAATCGGTTTAAAACCTGACGCCTGACCCTTGACATGTCTGCGTTCTGCAAAAGAGGCACGTGGGCATTAGACTGCTGGATGGGCGGGTAGCGACGAGTAGAGTCGTCTCGTTTGACTGGCTCAGTATCTGACTGTCATGTAGCTGTTAGTCGCCTCTACTCATAGCGACGAGTAAAGTCATCTCGCATGACTGGCTCAGTATCTGACTGTCATGTGACTGGTAGTCGCCTCTACTCATAGCGGCGAGTAAAGTCGTTTCGTATGACTGCGAGTTTGGGAATCTATGGGAGGTGTGTATCTCTGGATCAGATTTACAACGGGGATGAGCATGAATAAAAGCAGCAACGACTGAAACAGCACTGGAGGAAAGAGGACAAACGCAGAGTATGGGAGTCCAGTATATTTGACGTTTCGCCCAGCAGGGCTTCTTCAGGAAAACAACAACAACAACAACAACTGCTGAGTGAAACGTCAAATATACTGGACTCCCATACTCTGCGTTTGGCCTCTTTCCTACGGGAATGAGCATCTTAACACCTAAGACTTATTCGTATCTTAAATACACTACCTAAAGAAATGTGTCTGACTCAGTTTCGATGATGGACCTGAACCAGTGACACCTAGGGTATCTACTCCCTCAGAGGGTACAAAATCTTAACCTCAGGGATACGAGACATGTTTGTATCATAATAACAACGTCAACAACAGTTCTTCATAGTACCAATACTTTCCTTCTTACCAGTCCTACCCTCAAGAAAACCGAAAAACAAACATATATGATAGAATTAGATAGATATACAAATGAAAAATAGTGAATAGAAAATAAGGTACAACATTTGTTGTAACGATTAAGTAATAAATAAAAACGAAAATAAAATAATTAAAAGAATAGCTATTTATTTGCCCCAACGGTAACTAGATAATCTAACCAACTCCCCCAACTTCTCGAGTTTTTATCCCGTGATGGAGTCTTGGTGCCGAAAATGTCTCTTTTTGTGGTCATATTTTACTCAGAATAGATGAACAAATCCTACCTTTAACGGTCAGCTCGGAATGTATTCCCAAAGGGGTCCAAATATACTGTTGCC
>NC_134778.1:3028632-3038632 GCF_046742065.1 Oratosquilla oratoria
TATTTTCCTCTGTTTCTCTTTATTTGAAACAATATAGTTGAATGCTCTTAAGAAACAGTTGACTGGTAATTACACATAACTTAAGGGCCCAAGTCCTCTCTCATAATTCGGACTTTGTTACGCCATATTGGGGCCCTCAATAAGAATACTCGGGGATCATTGTGCCCTGGGAAGTCATGGCATAACAATATATATATATATATATATATATATATATATATATATATATATATATATATATATATATATATATATATATATTGTACATCCGACCTAGTTATGTACCAAAAGATCCCCTGTCACCGTGCTCCTCCTTTGTAATCCTTAAAGAGAGAGAGAGAGAGAGAGAGAGAGAGAGAGAGAGAGAGAGAGAGAGAGAGAGAGAGAGAGAGAGAGAGAGAGAGAGAGAGAGAGAGAGAGAGAGAGAGAGAGAGAGAGAGAAGAGGTAAACAAAATAATACATATAAGAATGTACAAAATAGAGTTAGAGAAACATCAAGTACAATAGTTCCTGCAGGATGACGAAGAGCAAAGGTAGGTGAAGAGAGAGAGAGAGAGAGAGAGAGAGAGAGAGAGAGAGAGAGAGAGAGAGAGAGAGAGAGAGAGAGAGGGGGAGGGTAAGGAGAGTAGGGATGAAAACGGAAGAAGAGAAGGACGGAGGTGAGAAGAGAGGAAACAGGAGAGCTAGAGAGACCCTGGACTGCCAAAGGAGCTCAAGGGTCACAGGCGACTAGAAAAAGTAAAATAAATGTTAAGATAAATTGATAAATAAAAAGGACAAAGAAATGGAAAGGAAAAATATATAGATAAAAAAGGAGGCAGCAAGGTTAAAATGAAGAAAAAACACATGCTCAGCTCTAGTGAGAATTAAGAAAAAGGTTTTAAGAAAAATAGCAGAAAATCAGCTAGTGATCTTATTTTTTAAATAATCGATATTGACCTTAATCTAACCGCCGTCCTTTTCAGCTGAATACGAATTAATCTCTTCATTACCACCAGAATAAAAATTTTAGCCGGCATACAAAACAATGTAAAAAATGACAGTAATAAAATGAAAAATCTCTCTCTCTCTCTCTCTCTCTCTCTCTCTCTCTCTCTCTCTCTCTCTCTCTCTCTCTCTCTCTCTCTCTCTCTCTCTCTCTCTCTCTCTCTCTCTCTCTCTGTCGCTCTGTCTCTCTGTCTCTCTGCCTCTCTGTGTCTCTGGCTGTATCTCTGGCTGTGTCTCTGTCTGTGTCTCTGTCTGTGTCTCTGTCTGCCTGTCTGTCTGTCTGTCTGTCTCTCTCTCTCTCTCTGTATCTCTCTCTCTCTCTCTCTCTCTCTCTCTCTCTCTCTCTCTCTCTCTCTCTCTCTCTCTCTCTCTCTCTCTCTCTCTCTCTCTCTCTCTCTCGCTCTGTCTCTCTGTGTCTCTGCCTCTCTGTGTCTCTGGCTGTATCTCTGGCTGTGTCTCTGTCTGTGTCTCTGTCTGTGTCACTGTCTGTCTGTCTGTCTGTCTGTCTGTCTGTCTGTCTCTCTCTCTCTCTCTCTCTCTCTCTCTCTCTCTCTCTCTCTCTCTCTCTCTCTCTCTCTCTCTCTCTCTCTCTCTCCCTGTATCTCTCTCTCTCTCTTTCTCTCTCTCTTTCTCTCTCTCTCTCTCTCTCTCTCTCTCTCTCTCTCTCTCTCTCTCTCTCTCTCTCTCTCTCTCTCTCTCTCTCTCTCTCTCTCTCTCTCTCTCTCTCTCTCTCTCTCTCTCTCTCTCTCTCTCTCTCACTCTCTTCCTCTTTCTCTCTTTCTCTGTAGCCGTCTGTCACCATCTGTCGCCGGCACACTGTTGCCGCTCCTATGTACCGTCTTTCTGTTGTACTTTTACTTTCGTTTAGTACATATTTCACCTTAAATGTTCACTTCTGTTTTTAACAAATCTTATTTTCACTCACCCTTTTTGTCAGTAGGCCCTGTGCCTCCGGAGAGATAACTCATTCAAGTTATAGACTTAGAATTTGTATATTGCACATTCAGGCTTCTACTTCCCACTTCACAATAATTTCTGTTTAGGGGTATTGAAATGTTTAAAGAGTTTCTTTTCTTTCTTAAATATCTACTACATTTGGTTTTCTAAGGTACACCAAGGGACTCCTCTCGAGAATTCTCAATCTAGGTCCTATGTCAGTTCTGCTGTAACGTCATGATTGCTTTAGTCCAGTGATCTTGAAATTTATATTTAAGAACTTCCCCTAAGGACGTGGTCTTACAATCGTGAACCAATTGATTTTTTCCCAATCAGAACAGTTGTTATAGGTCTGTATGTAATATCGCTTACTCAAGCAATTTCAAATCACTGCACACTCATCAAAACACGCCATATATCAATGAAATCGGGTCCCCAACCACACGTTTATAAGCAAAAATCTGAAAACAAAGTTATAAGATTCCTCGCTTTCTTGACTCCGGCTGTGTTTATAAATTCCGTAATCCATAAAATGGAGCCCTCTACTTCTGCCCCTCTATCTATCTCATTTATCTATCTGTATCTACGAGCCTCTTTCTCTCTTTCTCTCTCTCTCTCTCTCTCTCTCTCTCTCTCTCTCTCACTCTCTCTTTCTTCCCCCCCCCCCTCTCTCTCTCTCTCTCTCTCTCTCTCTCTCTCTCTCTCTCTCTCTCCCTCCCTCTTTCTCTTTAATGCTAAGCGATTTTATACAACTTTGTAGCACCTTATTTTATGTGATAATGTAAGAAAGGAAAAACAAAAGAAAAAACAAGTAGAGATCTATGGGTAACAGGAAAGAAGGCATAGAAGAAGGAGGGAATTGGGGAGAAGAGGAGACGGGAAAGGAAAAAGGGAAGGTAAAAACGCAAATGTGTGCTAGTGTAGGGAAAGGAGACTGAGGCTGGACGTGGCATATGAGGGGTGAGAGGGTATGGTACCAAGGGAAATGCACAAACGGCGAGGGGGGAGGGAGGGGAGACAGAGGAGGGAAGTGGGGAGAAGGGGAACGGAGGAGGGAAGAGATGAAAGTGGAAAGGAGAGGAAAAGAGAGTGGAGAGAGAAGAGGGAGAAGAGGGAAAGCAAGAGGAAAGGAGCGGGGAGCTAAGAGAAGGAGGAGAATAAGGAGAGTGGAGAGAGGGAGGAGAGGGGGAGAGGGAGGAGAGGGGAGGAGAGGGGAGGAGAGGGGAGGAGAGGGGAGGAGAGGGGGAGAAAGAGGAGAGGAAGGAGAGGGAGGAGAGAGAGGAGAAGGAGGAGAAGAACGAAAGGGAGGAGAGGGAGGAGAGGAAAGAGGGTTTACATGGAGTTAAATGGACAAACAAACAGCAGCAGTTCTATTGGTCCTTACAAGGAGATTGAGGAGAGGAAGGCTAAGGAGGAGGAGGAGGAAGAGTAAGGAGAGGGCGGAGAAGGAGGAGAGGGAGTAGAAGATGGAAAAGGAGGAGAGGGAGGAGAGGGAGGAGATGGAGGACAGGGAGGAGAAGGGGAGAGGGAGGAAAGGGAGAAAAGGGAGGAGGAACGAGAGGAAGGATGGGGGAGGAAAGGAAGGAGAAAGAGGAGAATGAGGAGAATGAGAAGAGGGAGGGAAGGGGGGAGGGGGAGGAGAGGGAGGGAAGGGGGGAGGGGGAGGAGAGGGAAGAAAGGGGGAGAGGAAGGAGAGGAGAAAGGGGGATGAGAGGGAGAAGAGGAGTAAGAGGGAGGAGAGGGAAGAGAGGGGGGTGAGGGAGAAGAGGGAAGGGAGGGAAGGTTGGGAGGAGAGGGAGGACTTACATGGAGATACATAGACAACAATATATCTATTGATTCTTACAATAATGTTCTGGTACTTAACCTATTATATAATATTTTTAACCTATCTAGAAGTAAATCATTCTGGTCGGGATTTGTAACTAAGTAAATGTCCATATATATATATATATATATATATATATATATATATATACATATATGAATATATACATATATATATATATATATGTATATATACATACATATATATATATATATATACATATACATGTATATATATATATGTATATATACATACATATATATATATATATATACATATATATATATATGTATACATATATATGTATGTATATATATAATACCTCTACAGTGGAACAACCAATGACGTTGGATGGTAGACCATTAAATATATTAATAACGCGATTGAAAGAGTTTTGTCACTTCTGTTTGAAATAGTTTTCCTACTATCTTACATCCATTATTCCTAGTTGCGTTGGAAGTGTCAATTTTGAAATATTTCTCCACATCCATGTTTTTAATTACTTCGAAAACTTTGAAGACTTCAATTAGATCACCCATCATTCTCTGCTTCGAGAGACTAAACAAATTTAATTCTCTTAAGTGCTCTTCGTACAACTTGTTCCCCAACCTAGGGATCAGGTTTGTTATTCTACGTTGCACTCTTTCTAACTTCTGTACATCTTTCTTGTAATCCGGAGACCAGCACTGTACACAGTGTTATAGTCTAGGTCTGATTAGGGCATTGTAAAGATTAAGAATAATTTCTTTACTTCAAAACTCAAAAGCTCTGCCTATAAAGCAAACCAATTTATTTGCAGTTTTAATGACCACAGAACACTGTTTGTTTGATTTGAGTTCATTCGAGATCACAACACCAAGGCCTTTCTTTTGTTCTACACTTGATAGTTGTACACCATTCGTAGTGTAGTTGGCCTGGACATTATTTTGACCAATGTGAAGTACCTTACATTTATCTATATTGAAAAACATCTGGGAATTTTCGGCTCATTCACATCAAGTCTTCAAATAATTTCATAACTCTTGTTGTTGTGTTATGGACATAATCTTATTTACAATTCTGGTATCATCAGCGAATTTTTATAATTGGCACCATATATTTTCATCCAGGTCATTAATATATATCAGAAAGAGTACAGGACCTAGCACTGAGCATTGAGACACTCCACTTGATACACAATGCCAGTTTGAGCCTTTTTCATTCAGAACAACACGTTGCTTACGACCAGACAGCCATTCAGAAACCCATCGGTGAATATGACCTACTATACCATGGGATCCTAGTTTACTTAGTAGCCTTCTATGGGGGACTATCAAAAGCTTCTCGGAAGTCAAGATATATAACGCCAAATTCCCTCCTTTCGCGTAAATTCGGTAAATATTATGCAAGAAGTTCAGACAATTTGTCGCAATTGACACAAGTTCCTCCGATTTTCGCCCAGAAGTGATGAGATCCAATCCTACTGAAATCTTATAATATTCAATTAAAACGACTTGAACCTGTGGGCTATAAGTATACAGATAGAATGACAGACAGGAATGTGTACAGGTCAAGACTTGTTTAGAAGGGTCAGGAGGTAAGCATCGAGTGGTTGGAGGACGTGTTGGAGGGAGAAGGAGAAGAAAGGAGATAGGATGTAGGTTTGTTGTTTTGTGTGTGTGTGTGTGTGTGGCTAAGTGGTCGGTCAGGCAAGGACGGTTGAGGGTTTCCCTCCTATGGGGTGGAGGTTGATGGAGGGGGGGGGTGATGGATCACTGCACTTCTGGCACCACCATCCCTGACATCACCCCTATGAGAGTGAGGAGAGGGAGGAGAGGGGAAGAGAGGGAGAGAGGAGGGAGGAGAGGGGGAGAGGGAGAAGGAAGAAGGAGGAAAGCGAGGCGAAGAAGGAAAGGGGGCAGGAGGAGAGGGGGGAGAGAGAGGAAAGGGAGGAGAAGTCCCCGAAGGAGAAAAGGGAGGAGAGGGAAAAATGGGAAGAGGGGGGGGAGAGGGAGTAGAGGGAGGAGAGGGAGGAGAGGGGAAGAGAGGGAGAGAGGAGGGAGGAGAGGGGGAGAGGGAGAAGAAGGAGGAAGGAGGAAAGCGAGGCGAGGAAGGAAAGGGGGCAGGAGGAGAGAGAGGAGAGAGAGGAAAGGGAGGAGAGGGAGGGTAGGGAGAGGGAGGACGGGGGAGAGGGAGGAAAGGGAGGGTGGGTGAGGAAAGCGAGGAGAGGAAGGAGATGGGGGAGGAGGGAGGAGAGGGAGGACAGGGAGGAGAGGGCGAAGAAGGAGGTGAAGGAGGAGAGGGTGGAAAGGGAGGTGAGGGAAGAAAGGGAGAAGAGGAAGAAGAGGGAGGATATGGAGGAGAAGGAGATTGAGAAATAGGAGAAAGAGGAGAAAAGGGAGAAAGGAAAGAAAGAGGAGAGAGGGAAAAGGGGAGAAAGAGAAGGAGTAGTAGAAGGAAGACAAAGAGGAGGAAGCGGAGGAAGAGGTGAAAGAGAGAGAAGGAAGAAAGGTGGAAAAAAAAGAGAAAAAAGAGATACCTATTAATAGCTTTAGAGTAGCAAGAGATAATAGAGGCAGAGCTAGACATACAGTAGATTTAGAAAGAGAGAAAGAAGAAGAAGAAGAGAGAGAGAGAGAGAGAGAGAGAGAGAGAGAGAGAGAGAGAGAGAGAGAGAGAGAGAGAGAGAGAGAGAGAGAGAGAGAGAGAGAGAGAGAGAGAGAGAGAGAGAGAGAGAGAGAGAGAGAGAGAGAGAGAGAGAGAGAGAGAGAGAGAGAGAGAGAGAGAGGAGAGAGAGAGAGAGAGAGAGAGAGAGAGAGAGAGAGAGAGAGAGAGAGAGAGAGAGAGAGAGAGAGAGAGAGAGAGAGAGAGAGAGACTGAGAGAGAGAGAGAGAGACTGAGAGCAAGCCCAAAAGAGCTTATGAAGGAGGCGGGGTTGTCTGACATGGAAGATGGGAAGGATCGACTCTGATGCGAACCCATGAACAGTGGAGCGATGCTGGATATTCCTCTGCTGGGGCAACAGGGGAAAGAGTGAGTGTACCAGTCTGTGGCTAATGGAATATTGCCCCTCCTAGGCCTGGGGCAACGCCATGCAAGAGATGCTTCTCTGTCTGCCTTTCTGTTGGTTTAATGCTTTCTTTTTCCCATTCTCCTCTCCCTCTTGTCTCTCTTCGAATGGAAGAGGATAAACGAATATAGAACAAGTATGTTAATTCACTGTTTTCGTTCCCCTTTTCGTGTGTAAAGTTTGGTTTATGGAGTGTTTTGTGTGTGTGTGTGTGTGTGTGTGTGTGTGTGTGTGTGTGTGTGTGTGTGTGTGTGTGTGTGTGTGTGTGCACATATGTTTGTATTTGCGTGTACATGTACCGTATGTGTCTGGGTGTGCACACGTATGTACTTGTGTGTGCATGCGCTTTTATTGTCAATTGGAAAGCGTCAGTTGTATAACATAAAACAACCTAACCTCACCTATCCTAATCTCACCTGACTTAGCCTGATCTAACTTAACCTGGTCTAACCTAACCTAAATTCACTTCATCAAGCGTGACCTAACCAAACCAAATCAAAGCTTAGTCAGCCTAATTTTTTTTTTTTTTTTTTTTTTTTTTAGCATTTACTCCAGATTATTATTTTTTTATTTAGATAAGTATTGCCAGGTGTGAACATCGATAAAAATTAACATTCATACAATGGTATTTTTCCAATCAAATGTCTTAAGAAAAACGTTTCATATCATCATATCTCGTATCATCTCATAACATTGTACATTTCTTATTGAAAACCGAAATAAACAAATCTTGCATGCTAATTATCCTGTATGTAGATTTATCAAAAGTTGCAATCATATTTAGGCTTACAAAATGAAAACACTCTTGAAAGAGAATATTAGCAATTATATTATTTATTTTGATAACACTAATTTGCCTTCTGGGGAAGCTTGCTATTGATATAAAGGAAATCTTTAACATTTATACCTTTATAATAGATTAACATTTGCAACGCAACTGTTGGAGAACACAAATCAAGAAATTATTTGACGAAAGAAATCAGAACGCTAATACAGTTCAATTCCAAATAAGACGAGTATTAATATAAATAAAAAAAGGTGGAATGCAATATATTCATATCGCAATATTGCAAGACTTTCCTTGAAATGGGCCAAGAGTGTTCAGCTTTAGTTTCTATGGAAGACCACTTACCCTCTCTCTTCCCGAAATTTCTGAATACCTACGTCAGGCCAACAGCCATACGCGTCCTCTGTGACTGAGTGCAAGCGGCCACTTTCGAGTTAAGCTTAAACAGAAAAGGCTCCCTTGAGCAAAATTCTCTCAACTTGGGCTTGAGCCCCAAACACGAGCTACAGTGGTGTTCAGAAGTGGCGAGGTATTGTTCGCGTGGTGTATTTTTGAGTGTTTGCTATAACAACTGAGCTATTCATCTCTCTGGTGTCAGAGGAAGAACAAAAACATAATAATAATAAGGTGGGGAGCCTACGCCAACAGGAGCGTACCTGCGGGCGAAGCCATCACCTTTGCTCTGTACACTAGGAATCAAAGAGAAATGCAGGATTCGAGCCCACAACTAAGCAAATACGAGACCAGCATACTTCTGGTTATGCCAGTAACGCACACATAAATGTAGCTTATTCATGCTACCAAATTCCCATTTTCTTTTATTAGGTGGGTGGACGAGTCAGAACGTACAATCACCCTACACTCAATACAAAAACACATCGGTTATCCGATCCCATTATAGCTATTCATGAATGAAGGTTTATTCATAGCCCCTCACCCATTGCCCAAGTCACGAGGCCATGCAGAATCTACGTGACAGACACAATTCAATGTAAATTCGTGAATAGTAAGATGAATGCATATCATCCAATCATGAAATCTACAAAGTGACCAACATGTTTATTGAAACTGGAACATAACCCATGCAAATGCACTCCCTTTCCTAAGACAACAAGACATACTACCCAGAAAATAGTAGAGAAAATGTGTGTGTGTAGTATTTGAAGAAAAGCTGGTTCACATTATCTACAGTCAACTTAGACAACTCCTGATTGATTAAAAGACACAATTTAGACACGTCTTTTCGCGTACGAAGGCGGGGGATCGGTCGCAGAGGACAAATAGTCTGTGCGGTAAAGTCTGGGTGTTCTGTGTCGCATTAGGCATTCATGTTTGGTGCCAAGTCTCTCAAGATGTCTGGAGTACAGTGTGTATTTGTGTTGGCTGAGTGGCTGGATATTTGCAGAGTGTTGAAGTGATTCAAGCTTTCTGAAGTCGTTCACTTGTGACTCAGTAATGAAATTAAGGTCAAAGTTCTCAATTATAATTATCTAGTGAGGGTAGTGGATCCTACGTCATGTCAATTAGCTCGATCCGGGAAATTGATACACTGTTATTCTCACCAACTCTAAGTGCAGTCAACCTAGAAAATGGATGGAATCTCTGAGTAGCAATGAAATTAAGCTCAAAATTCTTAATTATAATTATCTAGTGAGGGTAGTCGATCCTACGTCATGTCAACTAGCTCGATCCGGGAAATTGATACACTGTTACTCTCACCAACTCTAAGTGCAGTCAACCTAGAAAATAGATGGAATCTCTGAGTAGTAATGAAATTAAGCTCAAAGTTCTTAATTATAATTATCTAGTGTGGGTAGTGGATCCTACGTCATGTCAATTAGCTCGATCCGGGAAATTGATACACTGTTATTCTCACCAACTCTAAGTGCAGTCAACCTAGAAAATGGATGGAATATCTGAGTACCACGTCAACTATGACCTGCCTTACACACTGACAGACCCATGATGTCATTTAAATGATCATTGTTGAATTCCCACGGGTGAGATAGGGTTGGCCAATTTGATCAAATACGTGTCATTCTTGAATAAAATTCAATTAAGGTGAACTGGGAAGTATACGAGATGCATCATGCCCAGAAAGTTGGAGCACTACATCCGTTCCTTTTCTAGGATGTGATGATGTATAACTACGTCAGAATAAATCAATCCTTTCCTTTCCTTCCTTTGAAAGCTGTATCGTTATCTCATAGCAAATGAATGAAAGATCTACATCAAGAGGGCTTCAAAGTTAAAATAAAATATTGTGTTTTGAAATAAAGGAGAACATGTTTAATTCAAAACTAAACAAAATACATCACAGGTAAATAATCTTTTTCTTTTTTAACAAAACGAGACTTGCCAGGCTTATCCTCTTCATGCACAATCCTCATAAACACAAACATAAATACAAAC
>NC_134778.1:3041132-3046132 GCF_046742065.1 Oratosquilla oratoria
GTATACCAAAACGTCGGGCATTAAGCTTCCCTCTCTGAGTCTGGTGTTTACGTTTCTCCCCCTTTCAACATGGATCCCAGACTCCAGATCTTCGCGTATATATATATATATATATATATATATATATATATATATATATACATGTATATATATATATGATGGAAACATAGAAAACACCAGACTCAGGAGTAGGTAATTTATTCCCGACGTTTCGAGTCCTGCCCGGGACTCGTCCTCAGGGGATACGATGGGATACAGAAATCACATTTCTAAATATACAAGTAGCCGTGCCCATCGGAGGGACACGACAGCCTGCGCCTGGCGAGAGCGTGTGGTGGTGGAGGGGGGGGGGAAGAGAAGGGAACTCGGTAACCTGTGTCCAGCAAGAGCGCGTGGTGGTGGAGGGAGGGTGGGAGCGATAAGGGGGGGAAGCCATTTACCCCCCACCGTCGTTCGTGATATTTTTACACCTCTCTCTTGCCCCTGCGTATATGGGGTTGAGTGTTATGGGCCTGTTTATGCTGTCTTCGTTAGTGGCTCACGCCTCCAAGAACAGTCTGGAGGTGCCAAGATGAGAGGGAGGGTGGAGGGGAATGGAATATGTAGAGGATGGAATGAGTGGGAGTGGTTTTTATCCCTTTTCCTTTTTGGCTACCCCCCGTGTAAGGGGGTAAAAGCCTTTGGTATATGTATGTATGTATTCATGTATGTATGTATGTATGTATGTATGTATGTATGTATGTATGTATAGATATGCATGAGAAGTCACATGATCTCGTTATTCTAAATATGCATAAAAACTACCCGGGAAATAATAAAATGATGACCGAGTGCTTTCGTTTAATTAGACATCTTTAGGGTAGATACAATGCTAATACAGACATGAGTATATATACAAAGTGCGAGGCCGCCCTCCCAATTAATACAATTATTAAAATCCCTACAATGAACAAATAATGCGTTAGACATTTGACCACTCCCGAAATACTGATGTTGTTTGAACCTTAATTTTCATTCTTTTTCAGTCTGACCTATATACCATTTATCACGATCTTTACATGGAATTAAATTGATAAATCCTTCTTCCTTATTAGGAAAGTCTTGAATTAAAAGGCTTCTAAATGTATTGGAGTTCTTAAATACTACTTGAATGTTGAAAGTTTTAAGAATATGAGGTAGTTTGACGAAATTCTCAAGGAAAGGAAGAACAAGTAGGTTTTTTGATTAAAGGTTTTACTGGTATTTTCCACGTAGAAAGATTATTTTTTTTTTTTGGCCATTTTACAAGAATTTTCTACGAGGTGGTTATGATATCTAATTTTGAAGCTATGTCATATATTCTTAGGAATTCATTATCGAAAAACTCCGGACTACAAATTCTATACGCTCTAAGGAACATTATCCACCAATGATGAGAGGATTAAAAATGTACATATGAAAAGACATTGCTTGGTTTTCTGTAGACATCAAATTCGAAAGACTTTTCAATTCTGTAAATCATTACATCAAGGAAAGGAAAATTATTATTTTCTTTTATTTCCATAAGGGCAACTGGACATTAAAATTTGCTCATAATTTTTTCAGCATCATTACAGCCACGAAAAAACAAAAACTTTTTTTTAAACAGACATCATAGATGGGGATTTCTTATTGTATCAGTTCTTATCCTTTATATGTATTTTCATGTTATTCATTCTTTTTACATTCCGTGCGGGGTTAGGCCAAAATTTTCCAGGACGTTGGATAGGACAACGCAGACCTTATGAATGGCCTCCACGAAGTCCAGATCTAACTCCATGTGATTTTTACCCTGTGGAGTTACACAAAAGTGGTGTACCAGACAAAATTTCACATACTGGAGGACTTTGAGAGACAGATTAAGGAGGTTTTCGATGATATCTCAGCCGACTTCATTCAGAAGGTTTCTCATTTCATCCCCGGCCGTTCAAGAAAACTTTTTAAGGACGCCGGTGCTTACGCTGAAATATGAAGATTTGCTTTTTATTTCCCCCTACAATAAAGAACCTATATTATTTGTTTTTAGTACATTTGTAAAATAAATATGGGTTTTATTACTAATATTTAATCCCTGGTTACTTTTGAACTATCCTGTATATATATATATATATATATATATATATATATATAAAATATATATATATATATATATGTATATATATATATATATACATATATATATATATATATATATATATATATATATATATATATACCTGTGTATCGTTAGTAACATCTCATGTCATCACAAATAATTTCCGACAGTTGCCCCGGGGTTGTATGTAGTAATATTTTATTCTCTCATTTATAAATTAAAATTTCATCTATTTTCTCCAATTTCTTAATTTCCTACTTACTTAACAAAATACCTATTTTCCCTTTTTTTTTTTTTTACTTTTCCCAACTAAAACATAAAAACATCACGTCTCCAAGCGAAGTTCAACTTGCGTTAAGGTTAACCTCAAGATCGGAGTGCTGCCACAAGTTAGCCATAAAAAGTATAAGGAAACAGCCTCTCTCGGCGTCGCAATAACATAAGAGGGGCTGAGGGCAGCCCGCCAATGTCTATTTAATTTGGTGAAGTTACGACGGAAAGATTCTGAGCCAAGTGCGTGATTATGGTCAATTTTTCATTCTCAGGGCCATCCCGGCTGAGAGAAGGAGAGAGGGTGGGAAGTGAGTGGGGAGGGAAGGAAGGATGTATAGATAGAGACAAGGGGGGAGGGAGGGAAGGAAGGAGAGGGTCAGAGAGGAAGAAAGAGGTAGAGAGAGGTAGAGAAAGATAGAGAGAGAGGGAGAAAGATAGGGAAAGAGAGATAAAGCGATATAGGTAGATAGATAGATAGGTAGATAGATAGATAGAGAGAGAGAAAGAGAGATTGAGAGAGTGAGAGAGAGAGAGAGAGAGAGAGAGAGAGAGAGAGAGAGAGAGAGAGAGAGAGAGAGAGAGAGAGAGAGAGAGAGAGAGAGAGAGAGAGAGAGAGAGAGAGAGAGAGAGAGAGAGAGAGAGAGAGAGAGAGAGAGAGAGAGAGAGAGAGAGAGAGAGAGAGAGAGAGAGAGAGAGAGAGAGAGAGAGAGAATGAGTGGGGAGTGAGGTGTGAAGAGTGGGGAGGTGGAAATGGAAAAGGGGGAAAGAAAAAGGGAATAGGTAAGAGGAAAAATAAAAGAGGAAGGAGAGATAGGAAGAGGAGAGGTGAGAGGGAGAGGAAGAGAGGAGGAGAGGGCGCGGAAGGATACAAACGGAGAATATAGAATGAAGGGAGAGAGTGACAGTAGAGAGGAGGAGGAGGAGGAAGAGGAGGAGGAGGAGGAGGAGGAAGAGGAGGAGGAGGAGGAGGAGGAGGAGGAAGAGGAGGAGGAGGAGGAAGAAGAGGGGGAGAGGGAGGAAAGGAGGGGGGAAAAGGGGGAGGCGAAAAGGGACAGGAAAGAGAGAAAGAAAAGAGGGTGGCGGATTGGGTAGAGAGAAAGGAAAGGAAGAGAGGAGCGAGAAAGAGAGAGAGAGAGAGAGAGAGAGAGAGAGAGAGAGAGAGAGAGAGAGAGAGAGAGAGAGAGAGAGAGAGAGAGAGAGAGAGAGAGAGAGAGAGAGAGAGCGAGAGAGAGAGAGAGAGAGAGAGTTTGGAGACAGAGAGAGAGAGGAGTGAGAGGAGAGAGAGAGAGAGAGAGAGAGAGAGAGAGAGAGAGAGAGAGAGAGAGAGAGAGAGAGAGAGAGAGAGAGGTGAGGGAGAGGATAGAGAGGGAAGGGATAAAGGGAGGGAACACTAGGAGAAAGAGGAAGAAAAGCGAGGGAGTAAAGAGACTGATGAGAGTGAGTGAGGAAGTGTAGATAAAGAGATGTGAGAGTAGGAATAAAAAATAAATCATTACACAGACTCTTTGCAGTATGTTAACATGTTAAAGGTGTTAATTAAGACAGATGTAATCTCCTTTTTCGTATCTTTTGGTTAATCATTTATGAAATCTATCTCCGAGGAATACAGAGCTGAATAGTTTATAGATTACAGATACTTATTCCCATATTGGTATAGAAGAATTTAGCAAGGTAGGAATATTGCCCGTAAAATATCGTGTCCAGCAGCTGAAATTAAACTACGTTTACAATGTCGTTCATAATTCTGTTCCTTCATATGTGAGCTGTAATTTTACGTTATCTGCTGAGAACCGAACCCGGAACAGTCAAGGGTCTTTTATTGTATCTCGTGCAGGTCCCTTCACCAAAAACAGCTTTCACTTCACAGGTGCTCAACTATGGAACTCACTACCTGTGTCCATTAAGCAGTCAAATAGCAAGGTTACTTTCAAGAAAAAAGTTAAGGGCTACATATGTCTCAGCTATGGACAGAGAATAGCCTTGATTTTATGTACTACTAGCCTAGTGAGGGATATCTGACTCCATGAGTAATACCATCCAAATCTGCGTTCACTCCTAACTGTTCTGACCTCCCCCTTTTTGTCCTTCAGAAGTTTAGTTTAGTATAGCAATGTTTGATGTTACAAATTGGTTTCCACCTTTGTTTTGCTAGTCATAGTATGGTATATGTATCAGGTAGGGTCCGAGAACAGTTATGATCTGACCATAATACAAGCCTGGTGAATCAGAACACCAGGCAACAAGGTAATTTGACTTTTCCCTCGTGCTCCTTGTTGTTTTACTCATACGAGTACTGGTCCCCCTGTACCCTAATTCTGGTGCTTCAGGTTATAATGTACTACTTCCTAGTGCTCGTATTAATTGCACACTCCGTCCTGAGATACAGGTAAATTTAGAATTAATTAATAGGTGACCCTAGCTGTAATGTAGCATTCACTATAACATGTTCATACAGCTGTAGAATAATGTAATATATCATTAATAGTACTCACTCATACTGTTTTGTTACCTTTTAGTATTATTTTGTTGTTCCTTTGCATAATGCAGTGTTCCATATTGTGATGGTGCTCAATATCATGTGTTTCGAACATTTCAATAATATTAGCAAAACTAT
>NC_134778.1:3048632-3058632 GCF_046742065.1 Oratosquilla oratoria
AAACAGAAAACGTTTGACTTACGAATAGATCATAAGACGGACTCAACATCAACGAAAAAAAAAAACATTGAAAAAAAAGGCAGCTGTGAATAGAGAAGTTCGCATCATTACAAAGAAAAAAAGAAAAACAACATCGAAGGCAAAACAAGAAATAAACAAAAAAAGATAGATGAAAAAAAAAAGAATAGAAGTGCTGGAATGACATATGATGTGAAACAGAATTTTTATGAGGAGTCAAATGTGCTACTAAATGTACTATATGAAACACAAATTATCTAATTTGGAATATATATATATATATATATATATATATATATATATATATATGTATGTGTGTGTGTGTGTGTGTGTGTGTGTGTGTGTGTGTGTGTGTGTGTGTGTGTGTGTGTGTGTGTGTGTGTGTGTGTGTGTGTGTGTGTGTGTGTGTGTGTGTGTGTGTGTGTGTGTGTGTGTGTGTGTGTGTGAGTGTGTGTGTGTGTGTGTGTGTGTGTGTGTGTGTGTGTGTGTGTGTGTGTGTGTGTGTGTGTGTGTGTGTGTGTGTGTGTGAGTGTGTGTGTGTGTACGTGTACGTGTACGTGTATGTGTATGTGTATATGTATGTGTATGTGTACGCGTATGTATGTTTGCGTATGTACACGAGAACGAAAATGAATACGTGCTATAAAAACTCGTATATGCATGAATAAACGAAAGCGAGGAAGCTTGTGGATGTGCATGAGAGCTCGTACCTTAATGAATGCGCGTGTACACATTTGAACCTGTAGTTAAGTGTGTGCGCATGCGTGAATGACTTCTTCTGGAGAATTTACAAATGAGCCAACTCACAAGAGTATATATCATCAACACTGACTCCCCCTTCCCATTGTTCAGGAAGACTTTCATCGTCAGGAAGTGGAGTGGAGTTGAACGGAATGAGAGAGTAGAAGAATGAGGACTATTTTAATTTCAATTCTAGGTTGCACCTTGGAATTTCTGTTCTTCATTAGATTTTTTTTTCATCCTAGTTTCATGCATTACTTTGTTTTTCATCTCTGATTTCATGATTCATAACGTGGGTTTGAGTAGTGGTAATGATTGGTGCATTTCGGAAATTCCATTGGAATTATTAAATGATTTTCAATTGTATTACTTTAACCCTTGACGAAAAACTCTATCGTTCCGATCTATTATAACCTCCCTTATAAAGGAGGTATCCAGCCAAGCCATGCACGCCTCTATCACCCATTCCACACTCATTAAACAAACAACTGTCCTCTCTTTTGTCTTAGTTTCATTTGGGTGAAAAGCCGTACCTGCCTCTTTTTTTTTTTTTTTTTTTTTTTTTTTTTTTTTTTTTTTTTTTTTTTTTTTTTTTTTTTTTTTTTTTTTTTTTTTTTTAATGGATGCTTATCCTAACTGATATGCCATCACCAGGACTCGAATCTGCACGGTTTTCCAGCCACGCACGGAACCACTTCTCCACCGCAGTTATATGTATGTAATGTCCCCTCAAGAAAATAAAATAAAATAAAAGAAAAGAAAAGAAAAGAATAAAAAAATAAAATAGGGACGGATTGAAATCTAAGAACTAAAATTAATTAAACTTAACCTAAACTAATATATATATATATATATATATACATATATATATATATATATATATATGTATATATATACATATATATATGTGTATACATACATATATATATCTATACATTTTCCCCCTTACAAGGGAGGTAGCCAAACAGAAAAAGGCATAAAAAACCATTCCCACCTAATCCATCCCTAATACACTCTACTCCCCCCCACCCTCTACCCTCCCTCTTATCTTGGCACCTCCTGGATGACGGGTCATCCCTGCATCTTGTCCACTGCCCTGGATCAGAGGTAGTATCGCAAGACACAGTACATCCACAGCAAGGCCGCTTCATTAAATCGGCGGGCCCCCTCTCCGTCCCCTCATGCAGAAAAGGAGAAGACGGGGAGAAATCCCTTCGGGATGCGTCAATTTTTTCTCACACATTCTAGCTCACCCCCACCCCCCATGCATCCCACCTCATGCATCACAACATCATCCATATACAACCATTCTCCATTCACTCCTGTCTTCTGTCCTCTCCCGTCCTTCCTCAACATTCATATATATATATATATATATATATATATATATATATATATATAACATATATATATATATATACACATATATACATATACCAAAGGCTTTTTCCCCTTACTAGGGGGGTAGCCAAAAAGAAAAAGGCATAGAAATCACTCCCACCCATTTCACTTCTAATATATTCCACTCCCCTCCACCCTCCTCCCTCCTATCATATATATATATATATATATATATATATATATATATATATATACATATACATATACATACATAAAACAGTCAACCATGTAGAATTAGTTCAATGTTATCAAGCAAAACTTTCAATGAATTAGAATAAAGTGGCAATAAATCTTTCCATTTCTACAGTTTTCATCAGCACATCACTCACGTTAATTTTTAATATATTTTTCATCAACATTCATCATTACATTTTTCTTTTATTTTTGTATTTCAGAAAATGGTAACTACCAACAATAGCTCAATCAATCAATCAATCAATCGATAAATAAATGAATAAATATACAGATAAATAAATAGGTAAATAAACGAATAAATAAAAGGATAAATAAATAAACAAATAAATGCATAAATGAATAAATATATTGATTAATGTATTTTTTCCTTAATCTCTTCCACCCCTTTTCTTGCTGTTTCATCTTGTCACAAATTCTCTGACATGTCCTTCTTGACTTCCTTGATCTATCCAAATCCAACTTCTTCACGCCTTTCATTTTTCTTTTCCTTCCACCTTTGTCCTCTTTCCTTCTCCTACTTGTCTACATCTTCCATCTCCCGTTTTCTTTTCCCAATACATCTTCCTTCATATCCTCCTCCTCTTAGTTTCTTCTACCTTCCCCTTTCTCAACACCCTAACCCCTCCCCTGCCTCCCTTCTGACGTAAACTCGGCTTCTTGTCCATGTCCGGATTTCTAGAAACAGCCACTACTGTTACATGGCCAGACTGGCTCTTCTGTGTTTGTTTTCCCCGTCAGGACTATCCGGCTGATCCTATGTCATCCTCTTACCCACATAATAAACATCTCCTCTCAGAACGTAGGCCATCCCTTGGCCTATGGAGCTCTATTGTCGCATTTTGATGTATCATTCTCAGTAAAGTTAGATGTACTTTTTATATTTAAGAGAACCTAATCATCACAGGTTTAAATATAATCTTTGTTTACCCACTCAATAGTATAGTTGTACTTAAGGGATTTTTTTTTTGTTAAAGTTAGACGATTATTTGTTCATGTATTTTTACCTGAGAAAATCATATCTTGAAGGGTTAGAGGCCTTGGAATATCTACTGAAGAGTACCAACACGTTCATGTGTGTGTGTGTGTGTGTGTGTGTGTGTGTGTGTGTGTGTGTGTGTGTGTGTGTGTGTGTGTGTGTGTGTGCGCGCGCGCGCTTCCCATAAACCCTTAGTACACTCCTTACTTCTCTTCCTCCTCTTCCTCCTCTTCCTCCTCTTCCTTCTCTTCCTCCTCTTCCTCCTATTCCTCCTCTTCCTCCTCTTCCTCCTCTTCCTCCTCTTCCTCCCCTTCGTCCTCTTCCTCCTCTTCCTCCCCTTCCTCCTCTTCCTCCTCTTCCTCCCGTTCCTCCTCTTCCTCCTCTTCCTCCTCTTCCTCCCCTTCCTCCCCTTCCTCCTCTTCCTCCCCTTCCTCCTCTTCCTCCTCTTCCTCCTCTTGCTCATTTTCCTACTTTACCTACACTTCCTTCTCTTCCTCCTCCTCTTCTGGAGTACTCCTGTCCCCTTCCGATTCACTCAGTGGATTACAATAGATTACAATGAATTACAAAGTAAGAACATGCCACCAAGAGGATTTCCTGTCCAAATAGCCATTTGCAAATAAATATATAAATAAACAAAGAAGTGGATAAATAGATGAATAAATAGATATAGGGACAATTAAACAGTGGCCAGATATACAGGTAATGTGAATTATTTGAAGAATTAGATAAATACGGCCAAGGGGGAAAAGGGTGCGCGCGCACACACACACACACCTACACACACACACCTACACACACACACACACACACACACACACACACACACACACACACACACACACACACACACACACACACACACACACACACACACACACACACACACACACACACACACACACACACACACACACACACACACACACACACACACACACACACACACACACACACACACACACACACACTTCTCTTATATAACTCACATGTGTTATAATTATGTCATCGAAACATTTGGCCAGGTACTTGTCACGTGATCTAAATGTAAAAAAAAAAAATATGACGAAACAAAGCTAAATCTTTAGTTTTTTTCTTGTGCAAAATGGAACTACAGTATGTAGTATAAATGGGTTGCCCAGCAACAGGATTTAGAGGTGACAGCTCACCATCCACAAACCTCTCTCTCTCACAACTGTATATTCATTCTTTATTTATATTCTAGTCCAGATGGTGTCCACTCTCCATTACTTCCATCCTTCACCTTCCTCTCCCTCCTCTTTCTCCCTTCTCCTCTTCTCCTCCTTTGCATTCTCATCCTCTCTCTCCATCCTTCCTTCCTCTTCATCATTTTTCTTAATTCTCCCAAGTCTTCTTCTTCCATTTGTTTCTCCTCTTCTTTCTCCTCCTCCTTATATTCCCCGCCTCCTCTTTCTCCCTCCCATCCCCTTCCTTTCTCCCTCTCTCTCCTTCCTCCCTCTTTGATCTCCCTATCCTCAATCCTCTCTTCCCATCTATCCTCTCTCCTTCTCCCTCTTTTCTCCACTTTTTCTCCTCCTTTCTCGTTTGAAAACCTGCTGGTCCTCATTTCTCCTCCGGAGTTTCAAGTCAGCAATTTCTCACTTCTCATTCTTCTCTTCTGCGACTTGTCCAAACCTATATGTCTCCACTTATCTCGCGTCTTCCCGCTCCGCGATGTTTCGCGTCGCGTCGCGCCACGTCGCGTGACTTCTCTTCTCTTCTCTTCGCAACGCCTCGCTTAGCGTCTGCTCGATTCACATCGATATTTGTTGTCTCTGTATGGCTCAATGGACCACAATAATCGAATTTCAAGTCTATATTGCAAAGTTTTATATTTATCTGACACGTTAATTCTTCTATCTACTTTTACTCATAATTTTCTTCTGTAATATAGCAACCTCTTTATACTTAGTCGAATACATGTATATATATACTATGCACAATGACATTTAAGTGGCACATCTATTAATCTATTTTTTCCTTTGTAATGTAAACAACTTCTTCATACTTAGTTGAATAACTACGTAATTGAAATACCATGCAAAGCTTTGCTGCTCTTGTTTTCTTGAAGTATTGAGCCATATTTAGGACATCAAAGATACAATGGCGACAAAAGAGAGAGAGAGAGAAAGAGAAAGAGAAAGAGAGAGAGAGAGAGAGAGAGAGAGAGAGAGAGAGAGAGAGAGAGAGAGAGAGAGAGAGAGAGAGAGAGAGAGAGAGAGAGAGAGAGAAGGAGAAGAGAGAGAGAGGAGAGAGAGAGACAGACAGACAGACTTAACTCATCCTAATCGGCATCTCATATTTATTCTGTGAGTTTTCTTTAGTCCAATTCTTTTGTGTGTGAAGGAGCATTCCTTACGCTAGATCTCTCTCTCTCTCTCTCTCTCTCTCTCTCTCTCTCTCTCTCTCTCTCTCTCTCTCTCTCTCTCCCTCTCTCTCTCTCTCTTTCTCCCAATTTTTTAACAATGTGTGGCTGGAGGCACGGTATATCTCCATTCATTAACATTACTGTCGGTTCTTTCCCAGAAAACGTTTCCCTTTTTTTTTTCGAAAAAAGAGAAAACGTTGGTGGTGTCTCTTCAGTTATTTGCCGTCGTTGTTTGGATCATTTAATAGAAAATGGGACGTAAGTTTGACATTTGTTATTGAATGGACACACACACACACACACACACACACACACACACACACACACACACACACACACACACACACACACACACACACACACACACACACACACACACACACACACACACACACACACACACACACACACACACACACACACACACACACACACACACACACACACACATACACACACACACACACACACACACACACACACATACACACACACACACACACACACACCACACACACACACACACACACACACACACACACACACACACACACACACACACACACACACACACACACACACACACACACACACACACACACACACACACACGCAAACACACATATACACATACACACATACGGACTGTCACTTCGGCGGTCCGGGTTCGAATCCTGCCCGGGGCTGAAAATAATTTCAGTATCGCTGAGCTTTGGCTCGTTACTCCAACTCTCGTGGGCGGGGAGTTGGGTGTGTGTGTGCTTGTAAGGTCACAGCATTACCCATAGATCGGTCATACGAGCTCTGAGCTCTCTTTCGGGAGGGAAATAGCTGTCGATCACGAGTCCAACACGTGGTCCAAAGACTAAGGTGAATCACATACACATATACAAGTCTGGGACCTTTCCTCCTTGGCTTGGATATCAAAGAAGGTCAATTTCATGACCTAAGGTCAGGTAGAGGAAGACAAAGTAAGAGGAGGTAAGGAGAGCTGAGGGGAAGAGAGGGGAGGGAACAGATTAAAGAGAAAGAGAAAAAGAGGGGAAAATATCCCAGAAAATCTAAGAGGAAAAAAAAATAGAGAAATACCAAAATGTAAAGACAAGAAAGGAGAGTGGAGGAAAAGAGAAGAAAAGAGGTGACGAAAACAGGAGGGAAAAGAGAGAAAAGAGATGAGGAAAGACAGGAAAAAAGAGTGGAAGAAACGAAAAGGAAAAACAGGAATAAAGAGAGGCGAAGAATGAGGGCGAAAGGGAGAAGGAAAGAGGAGAAAGAAAAAGAGAAGGATATCTGTTTCGAATTAACTTTTTTGTTGATACTGAATTGCATTATCTGAAACTAAAATCTTTGTTTATGTTTTAGTCTTGTGTGGCATCTTAGCGTCGTGAAGAGTAACGCAAGACAGCATGTAGGAGCAAATAAAAAATAAAGTAAATAGATAAATGAATATATATAAAAAAAAAAAATTATGAATAACTGATTAGATAAATTAATAAAGTAATAGAGAAATAATGAAATAGATAAAAAAATAAATAGATGAATAAATAAATAAATAAATAAATAAACAGATAAGTAAATAAGTAAATAGATAAATAAATAAACAAATAAATAAGTAAATAGATAAGTAAATTAATGAATAAATAAATAAACAAATAAATAAATAAATAAATAGATAAATAGATAAATAGATAAATAGATAGATAAATAGATAAATAAATAAATAAATAGATATATAAATAAATAAAATGTATATAAATAACTAGATAGATAAATGAGCAAACGAAAAAAATATATATGTGAATAGATTGATAAATTAATAGATAAATAAATAAAAAATGATTACATAAACAAATGATGTAAACGTTTCCCCAATGGTAAAAAAAAAAATATTATCAATGACATCTTTTAGGAACTAGTATCACATTGAACCAAGTAGCTGAATTACATTGTGGGGAAAAATTGCAATTGTATTAACGTTGATAAAAAAAAATCTATATTTCTATCAATTCTATGCAATAGATTGCTATGTAGTATGACAATACATATATACAACTGTTTTCTCTTTTATGCATACATAAGATCTGCTTTGGCCTGTTGGGCTTCGAACTCGTATGTGTGAAAGCTTCCGTTTGATTCTTATCAAATATCAATGATTGTTTCATGTCTTCCCTGTTTTTGTAAAGACCTCAGCTTTGTATAGACACGGTAAAGGAAACATGGACTGGAGGTGAAGCTTTATTCCTGACGTTTCGTCTAACGACTTTCTCAAAGGAATGAGCATACTAGAAACATACAGAGATTATAAACCAGCCTTATGGCTCAAGGGGGTGTGCGGACGTATAGCGCTGCGTCCTGATTGGCCCGCTGAGACAGCCAATCACGAAGCGCTATATTCGCTGAAGATTTGGCCCAGGTGAAGCTCCAGCCTTATTGTTGATATTCGGACGAGTGGTGATGTACGCAGCTTCTATAGATTTTCTGACCTTCTTATCCATACCTTCGTGTAGAATCTCGGCTCGGTTCCATTGTGGGAGGTGCCCAGAATCGTCAACATGCACCACCATTGCGTTGGTGAGTCTATGGTGACGGAGGTCGGCCTTATGCTCCCTGATTCTAGTGTTAAGGCCCCTCTTAGTCTCTCCGTAGTATGCTTTATCGCATGATGTGCATGGGATCTTATATACGACGCTGTCTTCTCTCCCCCTCATCTTAGTCCCGCTTTTTATCATGTCACCAATCGTCGTTCAGCTGTTACGGCTGCTTTAACTTCCGTGCTCCTGAGCATTCTAATAATGTCTCCTACCTTCTCAGAGTTAGGAAGCGCCATGTATGATGTTTTTGTGGTGGCGTTGCCTTCTCTTAACCTGCTTGTGTGGATTATTTCTTCCGCTCTTCGTCTCAAGCTCAGGATTAAGCCTTGGGGTAGCCAGCTTCAAGAAGGCCGCGATGATGTCTTCGATTTCCTCCTCTAGGAATTCCTCGCTGCATATACTGTAGGCACGCAGGAAGAAGCCCATGACTACCCCCTTTTTCGTCCTCTCATTGTGTGCCGACAGGTAGTGTATGAAGTCGTCACGGTTCGTAGGCTTTCTGTAAACCCTGAACATGAGGCCCTCAGTAGTCTTTATTAACCCGCTAGACCGACAGGCCTTAAATAGGGCTGCATCGCAAACGTCCGACAGGCCTTAAATGGGGCAGCTACTTTCAGCGCTAATAAAAACCGCGCTAAATTGGTAGCATGCTATATTTGGCCATGACGTAGTCTATGGTAGTACTGTAGGCTAGCAGGAAGTAAACTGCTCTCGCAGCCAGTGTGCCGCAAATTTTGTGAGAGGCGTGCGTTCGTGTCACGGCGAGAATTTTTACGTATTTCCGTATTTACTTATATACGAAACTATTATTTACAACTATGCATCTGGTGGTGACCATAGTCCCAAAGGCATCAAACAACCCAGTTGTTAGTGCACGAGGTCGGGCAAAGCGGGGATTTGTGAAGCCAATCGTGTCCACCCAGCACTGCGTGCCGCCGCCAGAGAGGGCGGAGAGTTGCCGCTACCACAATCTTCTCAATGGTAATTATTCGAGACAACTATTGTGAGTAGAGCTAAAAACTTGTAGGTGATGCATTGTCATGTCTACTAACAGCAGATTTTATTCCAGAGTAATTCATGAGTTGATTTTTTTATGATAATTGCGGTATGGGAGATTGCTAAATTTTCGGCCGTCGGTCTTAGCGTGTTAATAGGGTATCCAGAAACGGAAGCTTTCCCTCTTCTTCCTCTTCTATAGTGCTTGGATCTGCGGATTCACTCTATTTAATTGATCCTGCGTCATCCAGGTTGTCCTGTTCGGAGCGTCTGAGTCCACGTACCTGCATATTGCTCTCCTTCCTATGATATGAGAGTAGTGGTCCTTCTTTGGACTCCATGAAGAGGCAGCTCAGCCACGGCACTCAATATGGCTCAGGTACGTGGACGATGTTCTTATAATCGCTCCGAACAGGACAGACCTGGATGACGTCAGGAGTCAATTAAATAGAGTGAATCCGCAGATCCAATTCACTCTAGAAGAGGAAGAAGAGGGAAAGCTTCCGTTTCTGGATACCCTATTAATAAAGACTACTGAGGGCCTCATGTTCAGGGTTTACAGAAAGCCTACGAACCGTGACGACTTCATTACACTACCTGTCGGCACACAATGAGAGGACGAAAAAGGGGGGTAGTCATGGGCTTCTTCCTGCGTGCCTACAGGATATGCAGCGAGGAATTCCTAGCGGAGGA
>NC_134778.1:3063632-3071132 GCF_046742065.1 Oratosquilla oratoria
ACTGTCCTTTCTCTACCACGCCCCCTCAAGGAACTGTTCTTTCTCTAACACGTCCCCTCTAGGAACGGTTCTGTCTCTACCACGCCCCCTCTAGGAACTGTCCTTTTCTTACATCGCCCCCTCTAGGAACTGTCCTTTTTCTACCACACCCCCTCAAGGAACTGTTCTTTCTCTAACATGCCCCCTCTAGGAACGGTTCTGTCTCTACCACGCCCCCTCTAGGAACATTCCTTTTCTTACATCGCCCCCTCTAGGAACTGTCCTTTTTCTACCACACCCCCTCAAGGAACTGTTCTTTCTCTAACACGCCCCATCTAGGAACGGTTCTTTTTCTACCACGCCCTCTCTAGGAACTGTTCTTTTTCTACCACGCCTCCTCTAGGAACTGTCCTTTTTCTACCGCGACCCCTCTAGGAACTGTCCTTTTTCTACCACGCCCCCTCTAGGAACTGCCCTTTTCCCTCCACGGCCCCCCTCGTATCTATAGACCCCCCCTTGCAGGGAGGTGGGGGTGGGTCAATACATAGGGAGACTGGTAGGCCTGAGAGACTTTTAAAACTAAGAGTTACTAACGACGATACTCCTGCATTATCTCCTGAACTTTACAAAGGATTACAAAGGCAAAACATGCCGACAGGAGACCTTTTGATCCACATCTAGGTCGGATGCAAAAAAAGAAAAAAAGAAAAAAAAAAAAGAAAAGAAAAAATCATATTAATAATAAATTAAAACTATAACAATGTAAATAACAATTAAAATACATAAATAAATGCATTGGTATAGTTGAATAACAAACAAACAGGTAAATAGTAAATGATAATAAATTGACATATAACTAATAATAAATGAAAATCAGACAGACAAATTATAACAAAACAAAAACAAATAATATAACATAAATTATAATAATTACAGCATCTTACTTAGGTATTTATCTAAATGATTCTTAAAGCTTCGAACTGAACTACATTGCACTACCTGTGCAGGAAGTTAATTCCATTCATTAACTACACGGTTGGCAAAGTTGTTTCTACCTACTTCCAAATTGAATCTATTTCCGGACAGTTTGAGACCATTGTTTCATTCTCATTCAATGTGAAAATTTTGTCACTTTTGATGTTGTCAATTCCCTTTAAAATCTTAAAGACCTGTATCAAGTCACCTCTGAGTCTACGCTTTTTTAGGGAAAACAGATTCATGTGCTTAAGTCGATTTTCGTATGATTTATTTTTGATATTTGGAATCAGTTTTGTGGCTCGCCGTTGTACTTTTTTCAGTCTGTCAATGTCTTTAATGAGATTCGGTGACCATATGGAAACAGCATATTCCAAATGTGGACGAACTAACGATTTATATAGCTTGTTAATGAGTGATGCACTTTTGAAATCAAAAGATCGCGCAATCAATCCCAGAATCTTATTTGCTTTCTCAGAGGCTGAAATACACTGCTTGGATGATTTGAGGTCGTTACTGATAATTACGCCGAGATCTTTTTCACTATCCACTTTTGTTAACGAATTTCCAAATAACTTGTAATCGTACTTGCTGTTATTTTTACCTATGTGCATTACCTTGCATTTACTTGTGTTAAATTTCATTAGCCACTTTTCAGACCATTGCTGTAATTTATCAGTAATGTACTTATACATTACTGACCCATTTCTTATTAATGAAATAACACATAACTGGTCGAATTTCTAATTTTCTCCTTAGGGTCGCTGTCTCCCCCCTGAATATCCCTTACGTCTCTCAAAGGGGTCTCGACCTAGACTAGTTACCAGTAAAATTCGTAAACGTCAACTTTGGCTTATATAGTCATGTGACACGCTTCCCTGATGTTGATCTTATTCAGCGTTGCCTCCACAAAAGTGCCTCCTATAGAAATCATGGTTGGGTCTAGACTAGTTACCAGTATAATTCGTAAACGTCAACTTTGGCTTATATAGTCATGTGGCACGTTTCCCTGATGTTGATCCTATTCAGCGTTTACTCCACAAAGATGCCTCCTACAGAAATCATGGTTGGGGCACGTTGATCCAACATGTCGAGTGTTATTTGGAATGGGAAAGGTTGCTGCATGAGAGCTTGCTCGGAGAGAACGGGGACTGGCACCGGCGTTTGATTGAAGTAACGCGCCTCCTGGTGTATGAAACTTCCAGTTGACGATGATTCGTAATGACTTGTGCATGTGTTCGAGCTACCGCTGGGCAATTTTAAGCTGAATTAACCTTCCCTCAATACAAAATAATTCAGCTTTCATCATGTATTTTTAATTCTATTATACAGGTATCTATTCGCTTATTTTGGTAAGAAACTATTCTATTCCAGTAATGTACAATCCATAGTCTCAACGGGTATCACAGAATCCAAAATTTTTGCTACCCCTCCTCCCCCCCCCTAAAAAAATATTCACTCGTGTACCTGCTATTCAGGTATGTTTCCCTTTTTCTTTCCCTTCCCCTTTTCGTTTCTTTCGTTTCGGGTTTAACCCCGGGGCTTGTATTTTATCCTGAGCCCCGCCTCCGCCTCCCCCCCCCATTTTTTTTTTTTTTTTTTTTGCGAGGGACTGGGTCAGGAAGAATATGGTCATCAACGACGAGGATCACAAACATACGGAAGAGCAGAAGGAAGAGGAGGAGGAGAAGAAAGAGGGGGAGGAAGAGGGGGAGGAAGAGGAAGGTGAAGTGGCAGAGAAAGGGTAGAAGGGCAAGAAGAGTAGGAGGAAGAGGAGGAAGAGAAAGAGGAGAAAGAGGAGGAAAATGATGAGGAGGAAGAGGAAGAAAAAACGAAGAGGAGGAGGAAAAAGGGGAAGGAAAAAGAAAATGAGGAAGAGGAAGAGGAAGAGAAGAGGAAGAGGAGGACGAGGAGGAGCCGAAAATAGAGGAAATGGAGAAAAAGGAGGAGTTGGTGAAGATGGAATAAGAGGGTAATAAGGAACAGGTGGAAGAGGCATATGAGGAGGAAGAAGAAGAGGAAGAAGAAGAGATAGGGAATGAGGAAGAGTAAGAGGAAGAAGAGGAGGAAGAGGAGGACGGGGAAGAGAAAGAGGAGGAGAAGGAAGACAGGGAAGAAGAGGAGGAAAAACAGGAGAAAGAGGTGAAGAAAATGAGGAAGAAAAGGAGGAGGAGGAAGAAGAGGAAGAGGAGGAGGAAGAAGAGGAGAAAGAGGAGGAGGAGGAAGAGGAGGAAGAGAAGGTGGGGGAAGAAGAGGGGGAAGAAGAGGAGGAGGAGGAGGAGGAAGAAGAGGAGGAAGAGGATGAGGAGGAGGAGGAGGAGGAAGAGAAGGAGGAAGATAAGGAGGAAGAAGATGAGGAAGAAGAGGAAGGAAGAGAAGAAGGAGGATTCTTTCCCATTAGTTCCTTTCTGGGGACATTCCGGACCTCCAGCCTCAAAGAGATCCCCCCCCTTCCCCCCTCCCCCCCCTTTTACTAACATTTCCCGTCCCCTTTCCCCCGACCCTGCTGGGAAGTGAAAGGGAAGTCTTCATACCATTACGTCTCCTAACTTCCCTTCATTCCCTCACTCCCTCCCTCCCTCCCTCCCTCTCTTACTCCCTCCCTCTCTTACTCCCTCCCTCCCTCCCTCTCTATCTCCCTCCCTCCCTCTCTCCCTCCCTCCCTCTCTCTCTCTCTCTCTCTCTCTCTCTCTCTCTCTCTCTCTCTCTCTCTCTCTCTCTCTCTCTCTCTCTCTCTCTCTCTCTCTCTCTCTCTCTCTCTCTCTCTCCCTCCCTCCCTCACCTCCCTCCCTCCCTCCCTCCCTCTCTCCTATCAACCTACCTTCTTTCTTTTCTCCCCCCTCCCTCCCTCCTTCCCTCCCTCCCTCCCTCCCTCCCTCCCTCTCTCCTATCAACCTACCTTCTTTCCTTTCTCCCCCTCCCTCCCTCCCTCCCTCTCCCCCTCCCTCCTTTCCTCCCTCCCTCCGTCCCTCCCTCCCTCCCTCTTTCCTATCAACCTACCTTCTTTCCTTTCTCCCCAAATCCCCCCACTAACATTCCTTCATTCTTTCCCTCCATCCCTCCTTATTACCCTCCTTCCCTCCCCCTCCTTTACCAGCCTTCTTTAAATTTCTTCCTTAATTCCTTCTCTGCCTTCATTCTTTCCCTCATTCCCTCCTTATTTCCCTCCTTCCCTCCCCCTCCTTTACCAGTCTTCTTTAAATTTCTTCCTTAATTCCTTCTCTGCCTTCATTCTTTCCCTTCATCCCTCCTTATTCCCCTCCTTCCCTCCCCCTCCTTTACCAGCCTTCTTTAACTTCTTCCTTAATTCCTTCTCTGCTAGCTTTATATCCTTGTTCCTTCTCCTCGACTTTCTTCCTTCCTTCCCTTCAAATACGCTTTCTTTCCTCCTCTCCTCCTTACTTCCCTTCTTACCTCTTTCCTTCTGTCCTTACCTACTCGTTCTTCCTCCCTTCCTCCATCTTTAATATTATTTCAGTAACTTTCTTTCTCCTCCTTTATAATACATCTTCACGCTTAATCACAAATCCTTCCACTTCTCGTTTCCGTCTATTCCAGGTTCGTTACTTCTCCTCAGCCGCTTAATCTTCGCTCGCTCTCTGTTACCAGAATTCATTCGAGGACGTGAGGAGAAGGGAGGAAAACGGTGGGGGAAGGAGAAGGGAGGAGGAAGGAGGAGGAGGAAAGAGGAGGGAAGAGGAAGAAGGAGTAAGGAAGAGAGGGGAAGAAAATTGAAAAGATGGGAAAAGGAGGGAGGAGAAAGAACAGTAGGAAAAGGAGGAGTAGGAAGAGAAGGAGGCTGGAGGAAGAGGAAGAGGAAGAGGAAGAAGGAAGAGTGAGGAGCAGGGAGGAAAAGGAATATAAAAGGAAAGGGAGGAGGAAGAAGGAGGAGAAAGGAGAATGGAGGAGGAAAGATAACTAAGGAGAAAAGAAGAAAAAGGAGGAAGGAGGAGGAAAAACATGAAGAAGAAGAAAGAAACGAGAAGAAGGGGTAATTGTGTGTGTGTGTGTGTGTGTGTGTGTGTGTGTGTGTGTGTGTGTGTGTGTGTGTGTGTGTGTGTGTGTGTGTGTGTGTGTGTGTGTGTGTGTGTGTGTGTGTGTGTGTGTGTGTGTGTGTGTGTGTGTGTGTGTGTGTGTGTGTGTGTGTGTGTGTGTGTGTGTGTGTGTGTGTGTGTGTGTGTGTGTGTGTGTGTGTGTGTGTGTGTGTGTGTGTGTGTGTATTCCCCTTCAAAGGAGAGCTCTTAATGTACTGCCTCCTGCGATTGCTTCATCTGTATCTTTAACCTCGTCTGTTCCGAAAGTAAGGGAGGAGTAGGAGGAGGAGGAATAGCGATTGGAGGAGGAGGAGGAGAAGAGAAGTAGAAGGACGAGAAGGAGGAGGAAGAGATGAGGAGGAGTAAAGGAGGGAAGAGGAGAAGAAAGAGAAGGAGAAAGAGGAGAATTAATAGAAGAAACACGAGGAAGATAAGGAGGAGGTAAAGAAGAAGGAGTAGAAGAAAAAGGAGGAGGAGGAGAAAAAGGAAGAGAAGAAGAAGGAGGAGAAGGAGGAGAAGGAGGAGAAAGGAGCAGTAAAAGATGGAAGAGCAGAGAAGAAAGAGAAGAAGGAGGAGGAGAAGGAGGAGGAGAGGAAGGAGGAGGAGAAGGAGCAGGAGGAGGAAAAGGAGGAGAAGAAGGAGGAGGTGGAGGTGTGCAAGGAGGAGGAGGAGGTGGAGGAGGAGGAGGAGGAGGAAGGAGGAGAAGGATGGAAGGAGGAGGAAGAGAGAGAGAATAGATTAAGAGAATAAAATACGATCATTTGGATGAGGAAGGGAGTTTGCAAACAGGGAAGAAAGGATTCCGGAGAGAAACGCATCGGGACGAAAGAGAGGAAAAGAGAAATGAGAGAAGAGAGCGGAAAGGGGAGAGAGAAAGGGGGAGGAGACAGAGGAGAGGGAAGGGGAAAAAGAGAAGATTGGAGAAAGATAAAAGAAGAGAGGAAGGTTAAATGAGAGAGGGAATGGGAAAGAGAGGAGTGAAGAGAGGGGAGGAAAGAGAGTGAAGGGACGAAGAGAGGGGAGAGAGGGGAAAGGGGCTGGGAAGAGAAAAGGGGGAGATGGGAGAGAGGGGAAAGGGGAGATAGGAAGGGGAAAGAGGGAGATGGGAAGGAGAAAGGGGAAGGAGAAGAAAGTAAGGGAAAAGGGAGAACAGGGAAAGTAGATGAGAGAGGGGAAGTAGATGAGAAAGGAGAAGTAGATGAGAGAGGTGAAGTAGGTGGGAGAGGGGAAGTAGATGAGAGAGGGGAAGTAGATGAGAGAGGGGAAGTAGATGAGAGAGGGGGAGTAGATGAGAGAGGGGAAGTAGATGAGAGAGGGGAAGTAGATGAGAGAGGGGAAGTAGATGAGAGAGGGAAGAGAGAGAGAGGAAAGAGATGAGAGAGGGGGAAGTAGATGAGAGGGGAAGATGAAGGGAGGAGAAGGAGAATGAGAGAGGGGAAGTAGATGAGAGAGGGGAAGTAGATGAGAGAGGGGAAGTAGATGAGAGAGGGGAAGTAGATGAGAGAGGCGAAGTAGATGAGGGAAGGGAAGTAGATGAGAGAGGTGAAGAAGATGAGGGAGGGGAAGTAGATGAAAGAGGGGAAGTAGATGAGGGAGGGGAAGTAGATGAGAGAGGGATGTAGATGAGGGAGGGGAAGTAGATGAGAGAGGGATGTAGATGCTAGAGAGGAAGTATATGAGGGAGGGGAAGTAGATGAGAGAGGGTAAGTAGATGAGAGAGGGGAAGTAGATGAGAGAGGGGAAGTAGATGAGAGAGGGGAAGTAGATGAGAGAGGGGAAGTAGATGAGAGAGGGGAACTAGATGAGAGGGAAAGTAGATAAGAGAGTGGAATACGAGTAGAATGGGGAGGTAGAAAGGGGGAGAGGGATCTGGGGAGGCGAGGAGGGAAGATGAGGGAGGGGAAGAAGAGAGGGAACGGAGATAGTGAGAGAGGGGAGATAGATGAGAGGGGAGGGGAGTAGATGAGAGGAGGGGGGAAGTGATGGGAGAGGGGAGGGGAGAGGGGAGAGGGGAGAGGGAGAGAGGGGAGAGGGGAGAGAGGGGAGAGGGGATAAGGAAGAGGGGAGAGGGGAATAAAAGAATGGGAAAGAGAGGGGGAGAGAGTGGAAGAGAGGGAAAAAGGAAGGGAAAGGGGAGAGGAGAGAGAAGAGGGGAGAGGGGAGAGGGGAGAAGAGGAGAGAGGAGAAGAGAGGGGAGAGGGAAAAGGGAAAAGGGGAGAGAGAAGGGAGAGAAGAGAGGGGAGAAAAGAGAGAGGAGAGGAGAGAAGAGAGAGGGGAGAGGGGAAAGGGGAGAGAGGAGAAGGGAGAGAAGAGAGGGGAAAAAGAGAGAGGAGAGGGAAGAAGAGAGAGGGGAGAGGGGAGAAGAGAGAGAGAAGGGAGAAGAGAGAGAGGAAAGGGGAGAAGAGAGAGGGGAAAGGGGAGAAGAGAGAGGGGAGAGGGGAGAATATAATGGGAAAAGGGATGAAGAGAGAGGGGAGAGGGAAGAGGGGAGAGAGGAGAGGGGAGAATAGAG
>NC_134778.1:3078632-3086132 GCF_046742065.1 Oratosquilla oratoria
TACCTCCTCTACCTTTTTTGTCTCATACATTGATTGCTAGTGATGTTGCTTGGATAGAACATTTGATAAATTCAATTATATTTCATCTTCCGTACCTATTTCTTTCATTTCTTTCATTGTTATTCTGTCCAGTTCTATTTTTCCCTTGATTTCCATAATCTTTATTAATTCCCGTCCCCCTTTCTCTTACTATAACTCCTACTCCCCCTTCTCTCGCTCTGTCTATCCCGTCTGTCTGTTCATTTCTTTTGTTCTTCCGTTCTTGACTTCCTTCACAATCTCTCCTTTCGTGCTGTCCTTCCCATTCCCTTCCCTCTTTATCCACCCTTTTTGTTCTTCTCTTTCTTATCTTCTCCCATATCTCCGTCTCCTCTCTCCCTATCCTCCTCCCCTCTCCCTCATTCTTCCTCTCTCTTCTGTCATCCCCTCTCCTTCCCCAAGCTCATTCTTTTTCTTTTCTTCTTCTTCTTTTTCCTCTTCCTACTTTTTATATTGTACCTACGACCCCACCTCTCTCCTTGTCTTTCCTACTCCAATGTTTCATCTCTCCTCATTCCTTTTCTTTCCACTGCATTTCACTCACTTCTCTTTTATTTCCGACCCTTTCTCTCTTTTTCTTTTCCCTTTTCTTTTCTCTCTCTTCCTCCATTTCGTCCTCTTTCTCAACCTTACCTATTCCACGGTCCTTTCCCCTATCACAAACATTCATTCTACCCCCTCTTTCAGTCTCGTATTGTCTCCCTCTTCCTCATTTATCATTCTTCTCCTCCACCCTTATTCTCCCATTCCCTCATTCCCCTTTCTTCTTCCTTCTTTCATTCTTCCTTCCTTGTTCCCTTGTCCTCCATCATCCCCCTCCCTTACCGGCCGCTTTCCTCCCAATCCATTCCCCCATCCCCGTTCTCTTCCTCTCTCTTCCCCCTGAGGCAGAGCAATTGATGGTTTGATTCCAACTCAGCCTCCACTCACCCAAGACATCAAGAAGGAAGTGTGTCAGACCGCTCAATGCAGGTCACTGATGAAGACTATAGGCTCGGAACCTGCACGTGGAATAAAAGGCGGATTGGACGAGAAAAATTGACCAGACAGAACTTTTTAGAATCGTCACGCTATCAGAAAGGAAACACATATGAGTGTTTTTGCTCCATAAAGAGAATGGAAACATTATGTCTAAGACTTTACTGCATAATAATGTATTGTTAAAATTGTCTTTAGTGCGCTGACTGCAATGTAAAGACACGGCCCTTCCCATTGGTAGTTGCCCATTAATATATATATATATATATATATATATATATATATTGTTACATCTGCGATGTATACTTGCCAAATATGTAATTGTTATAATTTCGAGGAAATGTCATGTTACGTGTGTTCGTATTGTGCTGCTTTGGTTATGTCCAAATATGTCACCGTAAGGTATTTTCTTTATTATGTATTGTATGTATCTATTAATGTAACTATGGTATTAGTTTATGATAATATTGATTGTTTATTGTAATGTTGATTATTCAAGTGTCCATTGCGCAGGCGTCTCTGCTACGTCACAGGCCGTGACGTAAAAATATTTCGTTTGTATTTCCCGCTTAAACAATGTAGGCTCGTCAGGCTAGGTAAATCCCGCCCCCCTTGTAGTATCCAACGAGTCTATAAGATTGTCCAGACCCTGCTTAAACCTACTACACGGGTCAGATTCAAAATGCCAGCCTTGAGGTTAGTACCCTTTTCCCTTGATATAGCAGCAAGCCAGATTTACTAGGACTTAGCTTTGTAGAGCCCTATATAAGTGAAGCGCGGAGTGAGTAGCATTGGGCTTAGGATTAGCTTATATTTCATGACTGTTTGGTGATCTGTGACCCGGTCTTACGTCTGTTCAATCCCGTTAAAATCTTCGAACTTGATTCTTTTGTGTAATGTCAAATGTATAATCAGAAGTCAGATGTATTATGTAAAATCGTTTGTTTAATTGTAATAGTGTCTGTTATATTATTTTCGTGTCATTTTACTTGTATTAAGTTTCATACTTATAATTTATTTAATTATATTTCTTTAACTGAAGTTAGTTTGATTTTCTTTCCCCGGTGTCCGACCGGGTGGCGACCTTATTCAGTTCTTTTGACCGTTTGAACCCGTAATAGACATAGGGTCTAAAGGGTTCCCTTGATGTTACAAACTTCTGGCATTCACAAGGCCGGTGAACCTTTGGTACTTTAGAGAGGTTTGTAACATAAATTGGCGCCTCATTGCCAGGATTTAACGGTAAATTGGAAAGACGTTCGACGTGGATCAGTGATAATAGGTTTATTAAGGTAGGAAGATGCGGTTAACTAACGAAACCGAGGTAGATGAATTTGTACAAGGAAAACCCACAGATAAGGAAATTCAAGGTCTCACCATACCGGAATTGAAATTGATAGCACATTATTTTGGAGCTAGTTCGACCCACGGGTTAAATAAAGGGGAGTTAGTACAAATGGTAGTGGCAATGTTGCATGATCGAGACGAAAGTGTGCCGGCGAGAGATGAAGAGAGAGCGACAGAACAAGCTTCTGCCGGCTCAGCGAATTTAGATGATCGGGAAGGTAGTGACGCTGATGGTGAATCCCGGCACACCGAATCTCGATTAAGCGAGTTACAATTAAAATTAGAAATAGCAAGGGAAGAAACTGAGAGAGCTAAATTAGAAGCCCAATCTAGAAGGGAAGAAACTGAGAGAGCTAAATTAGAAGCCCAATCTAGAAGGGAAGAAACTGAGAGGGCTAGATTAGAAATTGAGTGTCTTAAACTTAAATCTGAATTGCAAGAGAATGAAAAAGTGCTACCAATTCCTCAAACCGTGAATGGGAGACCAGAGTTTGATGTAGTGCAGAATGCGAGGTTGCTTCCTGAGTTCGATGAATCCAATGTGGACCAGTACTTTAGAATTTTTGAAAGGATGGCTAAAGATTATTCATGGCCAAAGAAGTTTTGGCCTGCGCTGTTGCGGACTAACTTAAGAGGGAAGCCCTTGAGAGTATATGGCGCCCTAGAGGACGCACAGGCGAAGGACTATGACATGGTCAAGACGGCCATCCTTAGGGCATGTGAACTCGTTCCCGAGTTGTATAGGATAAAGTTTAGGAACCTAAGGAAACAACCTAACATCTCGCACGTGGAGTTTAGTAGAGAAAAGCGTTTATTGTGGGACCAGTGGTTAAGATCTAACAAGATTAATAAAGATTTCGATAGACTGGCTGAACTGCTACTGGTAGAGGAGTATCTGAGATCCATCCCTAAAGAGGTATCCTTGTATCTTCAGGAAAAAGAAGTCTCCAAATTGGAGGAGGCCGCAGTGTTAGCCGATAAGTATGAATTGATAAGACCTGCAGGGAAGTTCTCGGTTACTCACAAGGGAAAAGGAGACCTCGCAATAAATAGGCAGAGAATCTCGCTCTCATCAGGTGGGTCACCTACCAAATCCATAGAAGTCAAGAAAGATGACTGTAGTAAGTCATCAATGATTAAGTCATGTTTCTATTGCGGAAGGGTAGGCCACCAAATGAGAGATTGTTGGAAGAGACGAAGAGAGATGGAAGGTGTCAAGCCCGTATCTTTAACAAATAAGGTTGAGAGTACCTCCACTAAGGGCAAGGCCCAGGGAGAGAGTGAAGCCAAAGCCGTGGCATTGATGAGTTATATAGGTAACAGCCCATCAGAGATGGATGGGGGTAAAGTAGATGAATTGGAGGGAAAAGTTAAACCTCACTTAAAGGGATATCAGCCATTTTTATTCCAAGGCTGGATATCCATAGGAGGAGACATGAAACGAGTCACCATCCTACGGGACTCGGGAGCCCTCCAGTCCCTAATACTGAGTAGTCTGGTGAGAAGTCCAGTGGTTGGAGGGAGTGTAACGGTAAGTTCCCTAGGGGGCCTAGCCAAGGTACCTCTAGTATCCATAGACCTACAGTCGCCTCTCTACGAGGGACAGGCTATGGTAGGGATGGTAGATGAGTTACCAGTTGTAGGTGTGGATGTTATATTAGGAAATGATTTGGTTGGAGGGAAGATGTGTCCCACACCCATAGTTTCGGAGGTACCGGTTGTTTCGGAAGAGACCGAGCAACTAGAGAGAGAGCACCCGGGGTTATTTCCGGTTTGCGCTGTTACGAGGGCGATGGCAGCACAGAGGGAGTGGTCTAAGGACCAGGTGAGACCAGTAAGGGTCTCGAGTGGGGAAAACTGTGGAAAACCTGAATGTGAGGACAGTATGAACCCCGAGGAAGAACTCCCAAGTGAGGAAGCCCAGGTCGAAGCAGAGTTTGACCTGAAGCCTCTGTTCCAGGAGGAACAAGTAAGTGAAACCGATGTGTATGACTTGAGTCGCTTGTTTATGGAAAAGAAACAGGTGGACACAAGGTGTCTCAGTGACTTGCAGAGTGTCGATCCCGACTTACGGGAACTATATGAAAGGGTAGAGTGTGGTAGTGAACTATCAGAGGAGTATTACTTGGACAAGGGAGTACTATTCCGCCGATGGGTGGAAAGTACCTGCCCCACTGATGATGCAATGTGGTCCGAGAGACGGCAAGTTATGTTGCCGAAGGTCTACCGGAAAGAAGTTCTGAAGCTAGGGCATGATAGTCCCCTTTCTGGACATTTGGGTGTACGCAAAACTTTAGACCGTATCTGGCAACATTTCTATTGGCCAGGAATTAGAAGGGATGTGGCACAGCACTGTCGTACTTGCCACACTTGTCAGTTGGTAGGAAAACCAAACCAACCTGTACCTGTAGCCCCTTTGAAACCAATCCCTGTAGGAGAGGAACCTTTTGCTAAGGTTATCGTGGATATAGTGGGACCGTTGCCTAAGACTGCTAGGGGACATGAGTATATTCTCACTTTGATGGATACATTTTCTAGGTACCCCGAGGCGATACCACTACGTAAAGTGCGCGCCAAAGTGGTGTTGCATGAGCTGATTAGCTTCTTTACGAAGTGGGGACTACCTCGCGAGTTACAGACAGACCAGGGTTCTGTGTTTTTATCTAGAGAGGTTATGCAGAGTTTGGGAGCACTGGGGATAACGAAAGTGACGTCAAGTGCTTACCATCCTCAGAGTCAAGGTGCCCTTGAACGGTACCATCAAACGTTGAAAACAATGTTGAGGAAATGGTGCTTAGAAAATGATACGGGGTGGGACCAAGCCTTACCATACCTGTTGTTTGCAGTGCGTGAAGTACCCAACGAATCGTTGGGCCTCTCGCCTTTTGCATTAGTTTTCGGGCACGAGGTTCGAGGACCTCTTAAAGTCCTGAAAGAATGTTTATTGAAAGAGCATAGTTCTGCCTCTAAGGACATGTCGAAGTCGGTGACTGACATGAAAGGTAAGTTGGCCGCGTGTTGGGAAATGGCCAAAGAAAATTTAATGAGTGCTCAGGAAAGAATGAAACGACATTATGACAGAAAGGCCAAAGTACGGGAATTTAATCCCGGTGATAGTGTGTTGGCCCTGCTGCCTTTTCAAGGTAACCCCTTAAGGGCAAAGTTCAGTGGACCCTATGAGGTAGTGAAACGAGTAGGGGAACTAAACTATATTGTTGCCACTCCAGATCGGAGACGGAGTCAACAATTATGCCATATAAATATGTTAAAGTTGTATCGAGAAAGGGAGCAGAACCCGGTGGGTGAAACTGTCGCGAGTGTTTGTACGGTTTCTCTCATGCATGAAGTAGACGAGGACACTATTTCCCCCACCTTAGAGATGCCGTGGAAGGAGAATGCAGGAGGATGGCCCCAGGTAGTGGATAAGCTGGACCACCTCACGGCTACACAACGGGAGGACTTAACTGCCGTATTAAGTAAGTATCAGGAGGTCTTTCGAGATACTCCTGGAAAGACTGACCTAATTCTGCATGATGTTGATGTAGGAGACGCGAAGCCTATTAAGCAGGCACCGTATCGTGTCAACCCGCAACGTGCAGCCATAATCAGGAAGGAAATAGACTATATGCTGGCCCACGGTTTAATTACGCCAGCACAAAGTGAGTGGAGCTCGCCAGTGATCTTAGTTCCGAAAGCAGATGGTACTCAGCGGTTTTGTGTCGATTTCCGACGCGTGAATACAGTGACCAAAAGGGACTCGTACCCCTTACCTAGGTTAGAAGAGTGTATAGATAGAGTAGGAGGGGCACATTTCATAACTAAATTAGATCTGCTCCGTGGATATTGGCAAGTGCCCATGACACCCCGTGCCCAGTCTATCTCCTGTTTCGCCGCATTGGGAAAGACTTACCAATGCAAGGTTATGCCAACGGTTAATGAATAAAATTACCGAGGACATACCTAGTTGTGTCACCTACCTCGACGATGTCGTAGTGTATAGTGACACTTGGCAGGATCATTTAGATCGTCTAACCTTACTTTTTGACAAGTTAGTGTCTGCCAATTTGGTGCTCAATCTAACAAAGTGTGAATTTGTTCAGGCCAAGGTGCATTATCTTGGTTATGTGATCGGACAAGGAGAATTGGCTCCTCCCCAGGCCAAAGTGGAAGCCATTCTCAGAATTCCAGTACCTCAGACCAAGAAGGAGATTCGTAGTTTTGTAGGAACCATTGCCTTTTATAGAATGTTCATCTATAATTTCTCTTCCTTAATAGCTCCTTTAACCGACCTGCTAAAGAAAGGAGCCAAGTTCCAGTGGACTGAGTCTTGCAACACCGCTTTTGTTCAAGCGAAGAGCCTTTTGTGTATAGCTCCAGTGTTGCAGGCCCCAGACTTCTCGAAACCATTTTCTCTGTATTGTGACGCCAGCAACATTGGTGTTGGTGCCGTACTATTACAAGCTAAAGACACTGTGGATCATCCTGTGAGTTACTTCAGCAGAAAACTGAATGTGGCTCAGAAAAATTATTCCACAATTGAAAAGGAATTATTATCCATTATTTTGGCTTTGAAACATTTTGATGTATATATCCCTGTTGGCGCAAATGTAACTGTGTTCACTGACCACCATCCCTTAAAATATATTCAGAAGTTCAAGGAGAAGAACCTCCGCTTAACTAGGTGGAGTCTATTTTTAGAAGAATATAATCTAGATGTAAAACATATTTCTGGGAGGAATGTGATAGCAGACTGTCTGTCTAGATCATAGCACATATCTGCCGAAAGTAAAGAAAAAAATTCTTTTCAAGAATTTTTTTTCTTTTGGTGGGGGAGGTGTTACATCTGCGATGTATAATTGCCAAATATGTAATTGTTATAGTTTCGAGGAAATGTCATGTTACGTGTTCGTATTGTGCTGCTTTGGTTATGACCAAATATGTCACCGTAAGGTATATTCTTTATGTATTGTATGTATTTATTAATGTAACTATGGTATTAGTTTATAATAATATTGATTGTTTTTTGGTAATGTTGATTATTCAAGTATCCATTGCGCAAGCGTCTGTTACGTCACAGGCCGTGACGTAAAAATATTTCGTTTGTATTTCCCGCTTAAACAATGTAGGCTCGTCAGG
>NC_134778.1:3088632-3091132 GCF_046742065.1 Oratosquilla oratoria
ACACTGAAATAGCTTACAAAATTGCGCACTAATGATTTTTTTTTTTTATCTATAAGCTTTATATGTGACCAACTTGAAATAGCCTCAAAGGCTTCAGCTAGGAAACTCAAGATGAGTCCAGTCCAGGTGACAGTATTACAAATAGTGGTTTATTCCATAACGCTGGAATCACTTTACTCAGCATGAGGCGGTTCATCGTGTAAATGAAACGGTCTTGCTATGGCTGTGCTGTGTCTTGGTGAATGGCTTTCGACCCGTCATGTGGAGATAAGGATGGTCCCTCATCCACGAGATACCAAGATGAAAGGGAAACAATGGGACGTGAATGGAAGTGGAATGATTGGGAGTGAGTGTATGCCTTGCCTGGCTACCTCCTCTTTACTGCAGAAGAGATCCTTGGCTTATAGATAAATAGACATAGAGATATAGATAGATAGATAGATAAATAGAGAGAGAGGGAGAGAGAGAGAGAGAGAGAGAGAGAGAGAGAGAGAGAGAGAGAGAGAGAGAGAGAGAGAGAGAGATAGTTAGATAGATAGACAGATAGGTAGACAGATGGGTATATAGATAGATAGATAGATAGATACATACATACATAGATACATAGACAGATAGGTAGATAGATAGATAGATAGATAGATAGATAGATAGATAGATAGATAGATAGATGGAGAGATATATAGATACAGATAGATACTCAGCAAAGAGAAGATATGAAAGCCATATTTTACACAACACAACTTTCTCCTATCAGGGAGGTTGTGTGCGTTTTTTTTTTTTTGCATTTTTTGCGTATTTTTCACGTGTGGCTGTGTGCGTGCATGTGTTCGCGTTTTTGCGAGGATGTTTTTCGTATATAAATCTGAACGTTTGAATGTCTATACGTTTCAATTTTTTATTGTCCTTTATCGACGAGGGTGCGTGAAATGACATAGATACATGGCTGAGGTTTCCTGCATATTTTTGTATATATGAATAAATGCATACTAATATCCTTATATCCTGATGTACCTACAATCTCCTGTGAAAATGTGACTTTATTAGTTTTTTTCCGAGAAAATTGATTTTTATCTGGAAGTGAGATTGATGAGGGTTATGACTATGCACATGATATTGAAACTTTATAATGATGTTCTCTTTGACCTTACCTGGCCTGATCTGACCCTCGTGATGTGACCTAGTCTGAATGTTGACCTGCGTAGGCTCTCCTGTAAGGAGATTAGGTTAGGAGTACTTGGGGAGCTACGGAAATTGTCAGGGAACAGGAGATGTTACGGTGAAAGGCAGTGTTTATATGAACGAGCCACGTTTTATGTCTTCGTACTTGGTAAACGCATAAACACACACAGAGACACAGACAACAGACAGACAGACACACACACACACATACACACACACACACACACACACACACACACACACACACACACACACACACACACACACACACACACACACACACACACACACGAAGCATTAGGGAGAAAGACAGTGTTTGTACGAACGAGTTATATTTCATATCATCGTACTTGGTGATACGCAAAATCACACACACACACACACACACACACACACACACACACACACACACACACACACACACACACACACACACACACACACACACACACACACACACACACACACACACACACACACACACACACACACACACATACACACACACACATACACACACACACATACACACACACAACCCACACACACCAAGTTATCATTCATATCTTATTACAGGAACAGAAAGACATTTCTAATTCTGAGAAACAAAACCACCCCGAAACCTCATGGAATTCGTCATGCCACGTCGTGTACAAATTCACTTGCCCAGAGGTGGACTGTATGCCCCTATCTACCAACGTGGGAAGGACAACTACCACCCTGTCCAGACAAACCACTCTCCACCTTCAACAAGGAGGACCTAAGCATAATCTCTGCACTCACCACAGACGCCATCCCGATAGGGAAACCATGATAAATAATAATAAAAAAAAATGTCGTAGAGGAGGACCTCCAATGCCTGACCATCCTGGAGGCTGTAATTATAAAAGACTTACAACTTGCTATTAATGTACAAGCTAATGATTTCTCTCTCCATCCCAGCATGAAAATTACCCGTAGGAGACATTTGGCCACAAGAGTAGAGCCCCAGGTTCAGAAAACATACACACACAGGCACCCCACGGAGGCTCAGAACACGCACAAACACCCCACGGAGGCCCAAAAATCATGCCTAAGACTATCAGCTAGGCTGAGGTATCTACGAAAAAGCGCCAGCCAAGCTGAGGAGAGTTAAGTTTGACTTCTTCAAGGTTTGTCTTACTTCGTACTTATAAAAATCACTCGTTTATATTGTCTACACTCCAACTGAAGATGCAGAACGACCTGCGAAACTTCTTGTTTTTTCCACTGTTTTTTGTTTTATTTTCTGTATTGTATGTTTAATTATTGTCAATATAAGTTCTCAATGTCTATTGGAAAT
>NC_134778.1:3098632-3101132 GCF_046742065.1 Oratosquilla oratoria
CCCATCTCATTACGCACAGGCCCTCATAGAGGATTGGTCTGAACAATCCAGTGTTCGTTATCTCCCAATGCATATTAGAGAGTCCCTCTCCACTCATTCGTTACATCGCACTCTTCGCCTGTCCGCAGCTATGCTAGAACCAGATGAGGAGGACAATATACCCATAACAAAATCCGAATTATGCCGTGCTCTTGCCAGCAGTAGGTCGACAGCTCCGGGTGATGATGGTATCACGTACTCAGTCCTCCGCCTTCTCCTAAAAGTACCAAGTGACCCCCTCCTCCGTCTCTATAATCTCTGCCTACGATATGGATATGTTCCACAAGCCTGGACGACCAGTCTCATTGTTCCAATTCCTAAACCCGGTTCCGACAAATTCCGACCCATTTCCCTCACGTCCTGCTTTAGCAAAGTGCTAGAGCGTATTCTTCTCAACCGCCTCATGTTCCGCCTCCACGACAAACTCTCCACTAGGCTCTATGGTTTTCTGCCCCACCGCAGCACACATCACTGTCTCTATGAATTATACACCCGCCTCTCCCCTCCCAGTATTGTGGCCTTTCTAGATCTTAAAAGTGCGTTTGACATTGCAAACAAGGATATCATCCTCGATCAGCTTGTAGATTTTAATATCAAAGGGAATCTCTTGAGATGGGTGCAAGGATACCTGAGCAACAGATCGTCTCGTGTACTCTATAAAGGGGCTATTAGTGCTACCAGGAGATTTGACCTTGGCACCCCACAGGGAGGTGTCCTCAGTCCATTTTTATTCAATGTCCTCATGCATCGCCTTCTCTCTCTACTCCCTGATGTCCCAGGTACCCAAGTTACATGTTATGCAGACGACATATGCATTCATTCGACCTCCTCTGAAGATCTTCAGCTCTTTCTCCACTCGTTTTATGAACACTCATCTTCATGTGGTCTCATCATATCCCCCGAAAAGTGCAGGATTTTCTCTCCCCGTAAGCCACGAACACTCCCTGCTTTCCTAGTAGGTACCAGCGTTATACCACTCTGCACGCAGTATATCTACCTGGGAGCGCCCGTCCGCGTCACCCCCCCCACCCCCGCACGGCAGCGTATTCATCCACTTGTTGATGACGTATTGACTCGACTACAACAACGCCTAACACCTCTTCAGTGGCTTACCAACAACGCTGCTGGGATCTCCATAGCAGTGGCAAGAAATATATACGTAGCATTTATCCGTTCAGTCATCGATTATCTCTCTCCTGCCTTATGTCAACTACCTAAATCAGCATTGAACCCCCTCGATAAATTTCAAAATAAAGCTATGCGGCTCATACTAGGTTGCCCAATCTCTACTCGGGTTGCCAACATGCTACAGGAACTACATCTATCCCCTCTGACGGAACGAATACACGCTAACGTAACATATTTCACTGTTAAATGCTTACACACCCCACATATTAGCCCCCACTACTCGAATGTCATCACAACGTCTCTCGACCCCACCGCACCTCGACCCCGACTCCAACCTGGTGGTTGCGCCCTTATTAGAACCATTTGCACAAACCTACAGAGTATAGGATTTCATATTCCTAGACAAGAAATTGTTCACAATCCGCCCCCCTGGAAGGTTCCGCTCCCCGCCGTCACCTATACACCAACATGCAAGACTGACCTGCCCCTACTACAGAAGCAACTAGCTCTAGAAACCATCGCCAAAGTGACCTCTTCCCTCCCAGCTGTTCATACAATATACACAGACGGGTCACTGCAACCGGACGGAAACACGGGCTGTGCCATCTACTCGCCTAGTATGGTTCCACCCCATGGAGGCTGGATTGGACGCCGACTACCAAGTTTCCTCAGCTCAACTTCCTGCGAGCTCCACGGACTCCTGGATGCTGTCAATCTACTGCTACGTATTGGTAGTAATGGCCTAATTATCTGTGACTCTCAATCTGCTCTCCGTGCCTTGTCCTCCCAAAAATCAGAATCCCATAACCTAGTAACTCTCATTCTATTTCAGTTAGCCACAGCCCTTGAGCACTCCCTTGTTATTCACTTCCTGTGGATCCCTTCTCACGTAGGAATTACTAGCAACGAGACAGTGGACCTACTCGCCAAGGCAGCCTGCGAACAGCCCTCACCTGCAACTGACGCTTCACCTGGTTCCCTCTCATTCTACAGACGCAAAATACGTGCTGCAGCTCATTTGCCTATCGTTCACCGTAGGAATATCGAACGACCTTCGAGTGTGACCATTCAGCACTATGATCACTTTGCCAATCGCCCCCACAAATATCGCCGCCGAGGACTCTTAGTTAGAAGACATAATGTGGTATCTGCTCGACTTAGATTAGGCTACAGACCAGTGTGGCAGGTGAGCGAGACAAGAGACATGCCTCAATTTTCTTCCTGTAAACTGTGTGACTTGCCCAATGCAAATAACCTTCAGCATTATTGCCTTGAATGCCCTGCAGTAACAGATTTAATCCCCCATAGAGAGTCTGTCATTGATGTATGTAAA
>NC_134778.1:3106132-3108632 GCF_046742065.1 Oratosquilla oratoria
AAGCTACACATTGATACTTAGTTTACTTCTTTGTCTTCCTTATCCCAACCTAATCTAATAAGCCTGGCAGGGTGGCAGCGCTCTACAGGTTATTAATGGTTTGTTGACATCAAGTTACGACTATTTACCACCCACACTAACCACCCGCATCTACATTTACATTTGCATCTACACTCTCTCGTGCAGATTTCCTACCCAAGCACATATGGATCCACGATTTACAAACTTAAACCTACTCACGTACACTCACAGTGACATTCACATCTACCCTCACAACACAAATATACCCGTAGAATGACATACTCAAACTCACCCAAGCACACCAAGTCACATTTACACCTAAAATAATCAACTCACCCACCTCTCTCACCCACACACGTAGAGAGACCCAGCTCCAACATCCATAGTCACATTCACACATATCTACTTACCTTCACCCACACACCCACAACCACACCCACATTCACACCCACATTCACACCCACATGCACACCCATATGCACACCCATATGCACACCCACTCATACCCATGGTCAAATCAATATCTACATTCACTCTCACCCACCCAATTTTCCCCCACACCCATCAACACCCACCCACAGTCACAGTCAGATATACACCCATGCACACCTTCCCCCCACACTTCCACACACACATAAACCCACACAACTCGTGGCGCAGTTGGTAGAGCTCCCGGTTGCCACAACGGTGGTCCGGGTTTGAATCCCGTCCGGTGATGAAATAATTTCAGTATCGCTGCGTTGCGGGTTGTTACCCCAACTCTCGTGGGCGGGGAGTTGAGTGTGTGTGTGTGTGTGTGTGTGTGTGTGTGTGTGTGTGTGTGTGTGTGTGTGTGTGTGTGTGTGTGTGTGTGTGTGTGTGTGTGTGTGTGTGCGCGTGTCATATACGAGTTCTGAGCTCTCTTTCGGGAGGGAAATAGCTGTCGATCACGAGTCGATCATCACGTCGCGCCCTGATATGTTCAGTCCTTACAAACATATTGAAAATAAAGCCAACGACAAATTCTGGCCAATCACAACACAGGACTGACTTCGTCGTTCGAATTCCTGAACATTTGACTAGAGTGTTTTATCAACTTTGATTGAATGATGATTGAGTACTGAGCTAATTTGATATATAAACAATGAATAAACAAATGAATATATAAACAAATAAATAGATAGATAAAGAAACAGATAAGTAAATAAAGCAATTATAATTTTAAAGATGTTGGATGAAACGACTTAACCAACCAAGTGCAAAACTAGTGAAAATTTCCACATACACGCGTGATACCAGATACGTGATAAACTGCTGTGGAATATATGCATATACATACATACATACATATATATATATATATATATATATATATATGTATGTATGTGTGTAAGTGTGTGTGTGTACATAGACGCGCGCGCGCACACACACACACACAAATGTATATATATATGAGCTCTGAACTCTCTTCCGGGAGGGAAATAGCTATCGATCACAAGTACAACACGTGATCTAAGACCATGGTGAATCACACACACACGCACACACACACACACACACACACACACACACACACACACACACACACACACACACACACACACACACACACACACACACACACACACACACACACACACACACACACACACACATATATATATACATATATATATATATATATTATATATATATATATATATATATACATATATATATAAATATATATATATATATATACAATAGTCGCCATAAGTTTCGACGCGATAATGCTGACGTCAATACTTAGACTAAAAATTGGAAGTCCCTCGCCCTCAATATCCCGAGCGAGCCAGATTTTTTTTTTTTCCTGGCAGCGGGACCAGGGCTGGCTGCCACCAGGGCATGCAGTGTTTCTAGGCAAGGTGCTGTTTGAGATTCGACAAGGGGAGGACTATGCTTCTGGAGTTCTGCGGTTTGTCTTCAATTCTACGTAATTTATCACTGGTTTGCTGTCTGTGTTGCCGGCTATGGGTAGTAGACGTGAAGTCGAACGTGACAAGATTGCTACTATAATGGCCCTGTTTAAGGCAGGGAATTCTGTGAAGGAAATCTCTGAAAATACAGGAGTTACAGTGCGTTCATTGCAACGAGGGTTGTTACGTTTCAAGAATGGTTGTGGGCGTCCCTACGTAACCCAGGTCGGCGCCGTGGCCCAGGAAGCTCACACCACGCACTTTAAATGTTATTATGCGTGAGATAAACAAGTCTCCTCGAAAATTTGCCACACTAATTTAGCAGGAAAACCTTAGTTTATTAGGTGGTGTGTCACTCCAAATAGTGCAACGCTGTAACACCCCCCCCACCATCCTAATATAAGCATTACTATGCCTATGTCTGTGTCTGTGTCTGTGTCTATGTCTGTGTCTGTGTCTGTGTCTGTGTCTGTGTCTGTGTCTGTGTTTGTGTCTGTGTCTGTGTCTGTGTCTGTGTCTGTGTCTGTGTCTGTGTCTGTGTCTGT
>NC_134778.1:3111132-3116132 GCF_046742065.1 Oratosquilla oratoria
TCTTGATGTCTCTTATAAAGGTTATTTACAATTAAATATGTATAATTTTGTATTAAACATTATGAATTTCCTTACGTTAGTATGCCCTCAAATACTAATTGTGCCTCCATGATATATGAACAGAAAATAAGTAAAATTGAATAAATTAACAGAAAAAAAAAATTAGAACACATCGACAGGAAGTCCACTTTATTCGGCGAGCCCCCTTCCCTCTCTCCGTCCTATCATGCAGGAAAAAAGACGGGGAGTAAAATCCCCTCGGGATGCGTTAGAATATTATTCACACATACTCCCCCACTCCCTATCCCGCAGTAATTCCCATGCATCATCCATACACAACCATTCTCCACTCATCCTTATCTTCTGTCTTCTCCTTTCCTTTTTCGGCAGACATTCACCTCTTTCCCAATGCCCTTTTTACCCCATCCATCCATCTCATTCTTGGTCGCCCCCTCATATCTACTCGCTCCACCTCTGCCTTTCACCCCTGTTTTACTAATCTTTCTTCACTCATTCTTTCCATGTGTCCAAACCATCCCAATACTCTCATCATCCCTATCTCTCAACTCCCCTTCCACTTCGCCCTCCTCCTCACCCCCTCGTTTCTCACTCTATCCAGCCTACCAACCCCTACCATACTTCTTAGACATTTAATCTCAAACACATTCAAATTCTTCCTCTCTTCGTCTCACATGCTCCATGTTTCTGCCCCATGCAGTGCTGTCGGCACAACTACTCCTTCATATAATCTCCTCTTAGCATTCATTACTAAATGTCTATTTCTCATTGCACGTTTTAATCCCCCAAGGCATTTACTTGCACCCCTCAATCTACATTCTACCGCCACCTCCACTACTCCCTTTCCCACTATATTAGTACCCAAGTATCTAAAGCTATCCACTCCCTACAGTCTCTCTCCCTTAATATTCTCTTCCAATTTGCTGTTATCTTCTCCCCTTGTACATCTCGTCACCTTACATTTATCCTTATTAATCTTCAACTTTTTTCTTTCGTACATCTTCCCAAACTGTCACTAACTTCCTTAATCCCTCTTCTGATCCTGATGCAAGCGCAGTGTCGTCAGCAAACAACAACTGGCTTTCTTTCCATTTTTCTCCGTTTTCTTTAAGAATCTTCCTTTCATTAGCGTGGGATTGTTAGATTACACTCTATGTATTGGGAGTGGAGACGCACATCGGAATAGGTTAAAGCAACGTTAGTAGCTTCTTCCACACCTCACGTCTTCCCCTTTTTTTTTTTTTTTTTTTAGGTTTATAATGGGTTAACAAGTTATTTGGGTGCCTGTTTCTTTTAATAGGGACAGCAAAAAGGACATAATGTTCTATGTTGAGTTTCAATAAACAGTGAAAAAAAAAGTATATTCTCTTGAATCTCTGTTAGGAGCAGTAACGGAGACAACGTTACACCCAGATGGAAAATGCCTTTGTCGACCAGACACTTCTTTGTCTACGTTTCTTAAATGTCCACCCAACTTGAAACGTTTCCTTGCCTTTTCTACCAACAAAAATAACAATTCTTCAGACGACTCGATTAATGAGAAGTCTACTTGACAATAAAGAACAGAGTTCTTCAGAGGACTTTCTCTTAATGAGAGCCACATCTCCTTTGGCGAGATTATTTTTTACTTTTCTTTTTGCGATCCTTTTTTTGAAAGGAAGACATCGCTATGTTTCAGCCCTTCTTCATTGTAGCTTTCTTGTTCATTCCGACGATTCTCACACTTAGTTTACATTTCTAATTTTGTGGAACGAATATAGATATCATTGGAATTATGTGACATGAGAATGTTGACTAAAAATACTTTTGTTTCTTCAGTTGTTATTTTTTCCAAAGTGACGTGATATTTGTGTTACCTATGACCTCAGTCAGCTCTCGTATGTTAATACATTTACACACGATGACACATTACATTACAATGTACACTTTGATCTAGTATTTTATTATCAAGAGGGTCTTGAGTACAGGGGATGCTTTTTAAATGTATCAATTGATTGTTTTTTGTTTGATTGGTTGATTTATTCATTCATTTATCTATTTACTTACTTACTTCACTATTTTTGTGTCTATTATTAAAATAATCAGTTAATTTTCTATATATTTATTTATTCACTTATTCATTTATGTATATATTTGCTTACTTATTTTCTCATTTATTTATTTATTCAATTATCTATGTATTTATTTATTTATTAGACTAAATTTTACATTTTTTTATATATACTCGTTTATCTATCTACTCATTTATTAATTAATTAATTTATTTATCTATCTATTCATTAGTTATTTGTTCATTTAGAAATCTATTCTTATGTTTATTTGTTTATCTATTTTACATCTTTAATTTCATGTGAGCTAAATAAAACATTTTATCAGTAATCAATACATAGTAGATGAGACTCAAGTAGTAGAGAAAGGGTTAATAGAAATAGGTTTAACATAGACGACCGTTGCTAATTTGTGATCCCTTAAAGAAAATCATATTGCTCTATGGGCCTTTTTCTCCATTTACTCAGCGGCTGATTTTGGGCGAAAGCTTTTTACATGAAAGTGCGCTTTAGTATAACCAGAAGTGTGCTGGTCTCGAATTCCCTTAGCTATAGATTCGAGTCCCTTTTCATCTCCAATTCTAGATCAGTGACTGTTACTTGTCTTTACGTTCCAAGCGCATAGGGCAAGAGTGAAGCCTTCGGCCGCAGCAATGCGCCCCGGGGGACGTAATTTTTTTTTTTTCAATCTAAGTATAGCCTTACGTGAAAACCTATTTTCTCGCAAGTAAGGACACAGAAAATAAACAAATAAGGGTTGGACTTATGTTTGTACATTGAAATAAGTTTTCATGAAAGATTGTGTTTCTTTCACGTCACGTGTATTCACGTCATGTGTGATTCACAACCATGGTCTTGGATCACGTATTGGACTCGTGATCGACAGATACTTACCTCCCGGATGAGAGCTCAAAGCTCGTATGACCGATCTATGGGTAATACTGTAACCTTACACGCACACACACACAACTCCCCGCCCACGAGAGTTGGAGTAACACCCCGCAGCGAAGCGATACTGAAATTATTTCAGCCCTGGGTGGGAGTCGATCCCGGACGGCCGTAGTGGCAGGCGAGAACTCTAACCAAAAGATGTGTGCGCGTGCGTGTGTGTATGCATGTTTATGAAGGTTTAATTTTATACATTATACTCACGAAGACACGCAAGCATGACCACTCGAGCGTGTGCCCTTCATTCTATTCAAGAAAGTCTACCTGAGTGAAAAATCTGCAAATTTTGCCTCAACGGACGAACGATTTGGAAAATTGAAGGCTGTGGTCAGACCCGAAGAAGTTGGCTCAGCTCGAAATAGGACATGTTATCGTCTTGCAGCATCTTCCGCTTCGCTTTGCATTGCTTGGGTAAGGTCTTGTCCTGACTCTGTCCCACACTCGTTATTTCATTTTCCTTTGACACTGTGCTGTGCCTTCGTTCTACTTTTCCTCATATATAAATATACAACACAAATATATATATATATATATATATATATATATATATATATATGTATATATACATATATATATGTATGTATATATATATATACATATATATATATATATATATATATTTATTTATATATATATAACCCAATCTTAAGACCATGTGATCTCTGTTTACAAATTTTTTTCGCTTCCTGACAAAAACATAACTGTTCTAGAATTACTCGGTGAAATAGAAGCATTCCCCCCCCCAAAAAAAAAAAAAAATCCAATGACTCAATTATGAGAGATCTTTGGGATGATCCAAAAGACTGTTGCCAGCTACCTTGAGGCCGCGGGTTTCCATTCTACAAAACTCAAGGGTATTATTGTTATTGTTGTTATTCTGTAGGGATGCTGGTAACACTAATTCTATTTCTTTAAATGTTTAATGTTTACAAGGATGTTTTCCCTCCTGATTTTGAAAATACAATTGAAAATTGCATGGCATTGATTTTTTTTAAAAGATAATACAGATTTTTTTATACAACACAAACTATACATAGTTGCGATTTTGCCCTTATATTCATTTTTTAACTAATGAGATAATGTAAGTATAAAAGTATTTGATACTATTATAAGAGCCGATAGAAATGCACTGATGATTTCATACTGTAAGCTCATTGATCTTTACGCACAAGTGACCATATATTGTCTCCAATCATAGAGGTGTCCCACCTTCCTTGGCATCTTGCCTCCATTGCAGCAATGTCCTGATGGAACCTCTCACCATACTCCATAGTATTATAAGAGCCGATAGAAATGCACTGATGATTTCATACTGTAAGCCCATTGATCTTTACGCACAAGTGACCATATATGGTCTCCCATCATAGCAGGGTCCCACCTTACCTTCCTTGGTATCTTTTCTCCATTGCAGCAATGTCCTGATAGAACCTCTCACCATACTCCTCACTCAGATTCTCCAAATTTTCACAAAAGAAATCCAAATGGAAATACAAAAAGTGCACCTTTAATGACATTCTACATCTTAAGTTTCGTGTGGCTTTTCAAAAATTTTGCTACGAGCTGCTTGTAGTTTGTTTTTTCCCAAGGAATCCTTTAACTATATCTCGAAATACACACCACGCCTTTCTTTGAACATCACTTTCTCAAGCTGCACTGACTTCAACATTTTCCTTACTTGCGGGCCAGTAAATATACCACTCTTAACTTTGGCCTCTGATAGCTTTGGAAAGAGTAGAGGAATCTCTTAAAAATGCTTTTCTACCATGATCTAGTGCTTTAGAAAACTGTTTGACCAAACCAAAATTTATATGAAGTGAGGTTAACAACACTTTGGTAGGCTCTACAAGAGGCTGTCTAACAACATCGATTTTCCTGGCTGCAAGTTATCTCGAGGGGGCCATTTCTATAACTGATATTGTTCATTACCAGCCCGACTGTCCCATAGGTAAAAAAAAACATTAATACTTGGTGTACCTACCCTGTAAT
>NC_134778.1:3121132-3123632 GCF_046742065.1 Oratosquilla oratoria
AAGGAAAAGAAGGAGGAGAGGGAGGAGAAGGAGGAGAAGGAGGAGAAGGGGGAGAAGGAAGAGAAGGAGAAGAAGGAGGAGGAGTAGGAGTAGGCGAAGGAGGAGGAGAAGAAGGCGGAGGAAGTGGAGGAGGAGAAGGAGTAGGAGAAGGAGAAGGAGAAGGAGAAGGAGAAGGAGGAGGAGGTGTGGGAGAAGGAGGAGGAGAAGGAGGTGGAGGAAGAGGAGGAGAAGAAGAAGGAGAATAAGGACGAGGAGGTGTAGGAGGAGGAGAAGGAGGCGAAGGAAGAGGAGAAGGAGAAGGAGGAGGAGAAGGAGAAGGAGGTGGAGGAAGAGAAGAAGGAGAAGGAGGAGGAGAAGGAGAAGGAGGTGGAGGAAGATGAGAAGGAGAAGGAGGAGGAGAAGGAGAAGGAGGTGGAGGAAGAGGAGGAGGAGAAGGGGGAGAAGGAGGAAAAGGAGTAGGAGAAGGAGAAGGAGGAGAAGGAGGAGAAGGTGTAGGAGAAGGAGGAGGAGGAGAGGGAGAAGAAGGAGGAGGAGGAGGAGGAGGAGTAGGAGAAGTAGGAGGAGAAGGAGAAGAAGAAGGAGGAGGAGGAAGAGGAGGAAGAGGAGGAGGAGGAAGAGGAGGAGGAAGAGGAGGAGGAGGAGAAGGAGAAGGAGGAGAAGAAGGAGGAGAAGGAGTAGAAGGAGGAGGAGGAGAGGGAGAAGAAGGAGGAGAAGGAGTAGGAGAAGGAGGAGGAGGAGAGGAAGAAGAAGGAGGAGGAGGAAGAGTAGGAGTAGGAGAAGGAGGAGGAGGAAGAGGAGAAGGAGGAGGAGGGGGAGGTGTGGAAGAGGCTGGAATAATTGCAAGATTCCTCTTGAAACTCTTCCCCACCTTTATTCTTCTTTAAATTTTCATTTGGACTGGCGTTCTCATTCTGCTCCAATTCAATTTTTTTCCCCAACTTCCTGTTAGACTCTTGGCCATGATCTTATTCTTAGACATTATTTTAATTCTCCTTCTTTTGCTCCTTTTTCCCTTTCCTTCTATGTTTTCTCCTTGTTCTCATCCTTGTCTTCCTCTTTCTTATCTTCGTCTTTGTTCTCCTGTTTCTTCTTATCCTTGTCTTGTTCCTATGTTTCTTCTTCCATTTTCTACTTGTATTTTTTCTTTTTGGTCATCGTTCATCTATTTGTGTCCCTCTATTCCTTCCTCTTTCTCTTCTCCTTCTTGTTCTGGTCCTTATCTTCCTCTTTCTTATCTTCGTCTTTGTTTTCATGTTTCTTCTTATCCTTGTCTTGTTACTATGTTTCTTCTTCCATTTTCTACTTGTATTTTTTCTTTTGGTCATCGTTCATCTATTTGTGTCCCTCTATTCCTTCCTCTTTCTCTTCTTCTTCTTTTCTTTTTAATTTTCCTTCTCCTTTTTCCCTTTCTTCTACACTTTCTGTCTCCTAATTAACCTCGTATTCTTCTTCTCCTTTTCTCCTTTTTCTCCTCTTTCTTTTTTTCACTCAATCTCTTTCTCTTTCTTTCTCTTATCTTATGTTTTCTACTCTTTCTCCTCATTCTCCTCATCTTCTTTTTATTCTCCTCTCTCTTCCTCTTTTTCCTCTACCTTTTTCTTTCATTCTCCTCTTTTTTCCCCAATCTCCTCTTTCTCTTTCTTCCTCTTGTCTTCTTTTTTCTACTCTTTCTCCTCATTCTCCTCATCTTCTTCTCCTTTCTCTTCCTTTTTCTCTCTACTTTTTCTTTCATTCTTCTCCTTTTCATTATTATTTCTTCTTCTCCTTCTTCATGTTTGTTTACAAATACACTCTATCTACTCTTCCTCGTTTTTTTTCTTCTCAGTCTTCTCATTTTCTTTCCTCTTTTCTCTCCTTATCTGTCTTCCCATTTTCTTTCTCTTTTTCCTCCCCGTCTCTTTCTTCTACTTAATCGACCTATCGCAACTTTCTCCTCCTTATTTACTAAGTATAAAACCAAAATTCTTTATGTTATTCTGTAAATGCAGATTTCTCCATATTTCCCCGCTTTCTTCTTTTTCTTCTTCCTTCCTTTTATTCATCCCCATTTTTACTTGAATATATTGTCCTCCTCCTCGTCTTCCTCATCATCATCTATTTCTTCCTCCTTCTTCCTCTTCCTTCTTATTATTTATCCCCATTTGTATTTGAATTCGTTGTCCTCCTCTTCGTCTTAATCTTCATCATCTCTTTCTTCCTCCTTCTTCTACTCCTCTTCCTCCTCCTTTTCCTTCTCTTCTTCTTCTTCCTCGTTTATATCCTCGTCCTACATTTGTACTTCCTTTTTACCTCCTCCTCTTTTTCATTCTTATTTCCTTTCTCTTCCCTCTCTTTTCTGAGGTCCTCATTTTCTCTTTTTCTTCTTACTTTTTTTTCTCTCCAAATTTTCTTTCTTTTCTCCAAGTGAATCCAACGTTATTCCTTCATCTCATATTTTAGTCTTTCTATGGTTCCGCCATTGTTCTCTTCCTTTTAATTACCTCCTTTACTAAGCCTCCTC
>NC_134778.1:3138632-3141132 GCF_046742065.1 Oratosquilla oratoria
ACACATTTTTCAGCACTGCTGTTTCTATACATGCACATATGTATATATATATATATATATGTATATATATATATACATATTATATACACATATATATATGTATATATATATATATATATGTATATATGAACATATATACATATATATATATACGCATATATATATATATATATATATATATATATATGCGTGTGTATATATATATATATATATATATATATATATATATATATATATATATATATATATATCGCCTACTAGTCTGGGTCAGAAGCAATGTAATAAGACACAGCATATCCAGAACAAGCGTCCCCCCCCCCTTCTCCGTCCTCTCATGCAGAAAAAGAGAATATGGGGAGAAATCCCCGTAACATAGGCTCTACTACTGTTGTAAAAGCTCTTGAATCCTCTTAATACCTTTCCTTCTATCCCATATATCTGCAGTTCCTCCCATAGTGTCTTCCTGTCTACCCTATCATAAGCCTTTTCCAAATCCATAAAGGCCAGAAAAACATCCTTAACTTTTCCTATTTTTTTTATATATATCTACCTTACCAAAAAATCTGATCCATGCAAACCCTATCATAAACCCACATTGATATATATATATATATATATATATATATATATATATATATATATATATATACATATATACATATATACATATATATGAGTGGCAGGGTGGTGAGATAAACACCGAGAATCGTTGAAGTTTTTATTAACTATTGTTTCGCTCTTAACAGAGGTTCTTCAGAGTGTACACACATGGTCAGGAAATCAACAATTTCATACCTTACATCATTCCGCGTTCCTTTAATATTTCCACTCCGTCCCAGTTAGGTAAATGTCCATTTATCTAACCGGGACGGATTGGAAATATTAAAACATGCGTTAGACAAGAAAAAAGGAAAAATAGTCAAGGCAGCTTTCATGGCATCCCAGCCCTGCTGTAACCATCGGGATGGTTTTATTAAGCTGTCCGAAACGTCCGGCTGGATGGTCCTACATAAGTTGAAGGGTACGAGAGGGAGGGATGGGGTGGGTTAAGGAAGGATCGCGGAATGATGTAAGGTATAAAATTGTTGATTACCTGACCATGTGTGTACACTCTGAAGAACCTCTGTTAAGAGCGAAACGTCGGTTAATAAAAACTTCAACGATTCTCGGTGTTTATCTAACCACCCTGCCACTCACTTGGCGTCTATTCCTCAACGTATGTATATATATATATATATATATATATATATATATATACATACATACATATGTATATACAAATATATATATATATACATATATATATATACATATCAATATATGTATATAAATACATATATATATATATATATGTCTATATATATGCATATATATACTTATATATATGTATATATATATATATATATATATGTATATATATAACTACAAAGTAATGTCGTAACACATTAGTAAATTTCAACAAAAACCCACTGTGTTGGATAAGAAGAAATGAAATAAATAGATTCCATATATTTCGATCACGGACTGTGATCCTCTTCAGTGGAATACAGAGTAGAGGAGCAAAAGGTATGTCTTATAAACAGTAAAAGAAGGAACATGGATAGGACTCAGGTAGCGTCTAATGCTTTGCGGGGCAGGTCACCCGCCTTCACCAGAGATGGTAGTAATTTGTTGACTGCCCAGGTGGTAATGCAGTCAGGTGACCTGGGCAGTCAACAAATTACTACCATCTCTGGTGAAGGCGGGTGACCTGTCCCGCAAAGCATTAGACGCTACCTGAGTCCTATCCATGTTCCTTCTTTTACTATTTATAAGACATACCTTTTGCTCCTCTACTCTGTATTCCACTGAAGAGGATCACAGTCCGTGATCGAAATATATGGAATCTATTTATTTCATTTCTTCTTATCCAACACAGTGGGTTTTTGTTGAAATGTATATATATACACATAAATATACATATATATATACATATATATATATATATATGCATATATATATGTATATATATATATGTATATTATATATATATATACATATATATATATACATATATATATATATATACTGTATATATACATATATATATGCATATATATACATATATATATATATATATATATATATATATATGTGTGTGTGTGTGTGTGTGTGTGTGTGTGTGTGTGTGTGTGTGTGTGTGTGTGTGTGTGTGTGTGTGTGCACATACTTTATGCATCGTTGTGTAAATCGGGTTCTAAGATTCTAAACTTTAAATGGTATAGTCTGCGTTTACCCATTTCTTATGCGCAATTACCTCTTGATTTCAACACTTCCGAGTGCCATAGACCAATAAAAAGGGTCTTTATTTAGTGTGATGAATGATGACACGTTTTGATATGGGAAAAAGAGTCGTGAAGATAATCTGAGGTTGCTGCGTTGGAATACCTAAGACGCTAGCATTGTATCAAACATTAACAATGGTTTCTCTTTTTCTTCTCTATCTATTTTTCTCTCTTTC
>NC_134778.1:3146132-3156132 GCF_046742065.1 Oratosquilla oratoria
GTGAGAAACCCCTGCGTCGGCTTGCCCTGTCAGTTGCTGCATACTTTTTTTTTTTTTTTTTTTTTTTTTTAGGCCGATGTTAGGTCCCCTCCCCATCTTTTCATTTTATTCCACTTCAATGTCTAAAACCCATTCCTCTATCTTCATTCTTATCCTTCTTCTCCTGTTTCCCTTCTTCCACTTTCTCCTCCTCCTCCTCCTCCTCCTCCTACACCTTCTTGTGAAAAAAATCTACATTTTCATTGTCTATGGACTTTTCCCTACACGGTTCTTTTGTTTCATTACTTACGATTTACACACGTGTGTGTGTATGAATATATAGGCATATATATATGTACATACACGCACAGACACACACGCACAGACACGCACAGACACACACGCACAGACACACACACACACGCACAGACACACACACACACACACACACACACACACACACACACACACACACACACACACACACACACACACACACACACACACACACACACACACACACACACAGATATATACATATATATATATATATATATATATATATATACATATATACAGAGGAATATAAGATTTTATTATAACTTTGTTATTTCAAATTGATATTTTCAATGAAACCTGAAAGCGCACGCTGGTGTAGTACTCATCTGATTTGACCAATACAACGTTCAATTTTTATATAATCGTTCCTGATCATGCTATAGCGAACCGGTAATAGATGGAACCAGAAGGACCTTGACCCAAGTCTGGTGTCTATATGACCTAACTTCGCCTGGACAGCCGGACCTTGTCTACATTTAACGTGTTTGACGTTTCAGCTAATTGGGAGCGAGCACTTCTCCATTTGAGAGCTGATTGACATGAATATTCGAGAAGGTCTTGAGGTAATTGCAGTATGAGGTTTGTATTTCACAGAAATAGTTGTGTCTAGTAGTTTCCAAAGTCCCATGAGTGCTTTTTCATGTCTTGATTTTAATTTGTGGAGATGAACCGAATTGTTGTTCTTTCTCATAAAGAACGAACACACACACACACACACACACACACACACACACACACACACACACACACACACACACACACACACACACACACACACACACACACACACACACACACACACACACACACACACACACACACACACACACACACACACACACACACACACACACACACACACACACACACACACACACACACACACACACACACACACATGTTTGAGCACATGTGTGTATGTGCGTGTGTATGTACTTGTATGTATGCATACACGCCAGTGTATGTCGGCGAGAGCTCACGTATGTATGTAGGCGTGTTTGTGTCCATATCTCTTAGAATATCCTAACAGGTGAGTACCCACGTGAATCAGGTAAGGCCCTACCCCAACTAAATATCTAATGTGAACCTACACCCGACCTTGTTTCTTATGCAGCTCTTTCATCTACACGAAGGTCTTACAACACATAAGTTTTATCTTGTCTCTCTTGTGTCTTATAGAGCTTTGAAGCATGCTCGAAATAGATCTACTCGTATTTACTATTCACAGCTTCTCATTTTTTTGAGGTGTAGGGGCGTCTTATTCACAGAAGCTTTGATGTCTTATCCCACTTTGTCTAGGTTCTCCTTGAAAAGAACTTCCTTGGAGAAAGACCTCGTGTTCAGATGAGAGTGCAGAGACGAGTTTCAGGTCCTGTATAACACGGACCATTCTTCTTTTCTCCTCACCTGCCCTTCACACTCCCCACCCTCCTTTTTTTTTTTTTTTTTTTTTGAAAGAAGTTGGATCATTCTGGTGTGTTCTCACTTTCTGCCCATCATGTAACTGTTTCATATATTGGGCTTTGAATACTCTTTACTTCCCGATCTAGTTAGTTTTATTTTGCATCGACGTATTCCTTTATTTGCAGCCTTAACTTTGTGGTTACCGTTCTAATACCTATTCTTAGCATATGTCTTCTTGAATAGAAGGAAACACACATGCGCTCACTCATACACACACACAGACACATACAGACAGACAGACAGACAGACAGACAGACAGACAGACAGACAGACAGACAGACAGACAGACAGACAGACAGACAGACAGACAGACACACAGACACACACACACACACACACACACACACACACACACACACACACGCACGCACGCACGCACACACAGAGATATATACATACATATATATATTATATATATATATATATATATATATATATATATATATATGTGTGTGTGTGTGTGTGTGTGTGTGTGTGTGTGTGTGTGTGTGTGTGTGTGTGTGTGTGTGTGTGTGTGTGTGTGTGTGTGTGTGTATGTGTGTGTGTGTGTGTGTGTGTGTGTGTGTGTGTGTGTGTGTGTGTGTGTGTGTGTGTGTGTGTGTGTGTGTGTGTGTGTGTGTGTGTGTGTGTGTGTGTGTGTGTGTGTGTGTGTGTGTGTATACACATAATTACACACACACTGTCTCTAATTTATTTATGATTATTCTAATGCAAAATTACCCCTACAGATGCTTGTATTTAGAGCAGACTCGATTGGTGGTGTCAGGTTGGGTGTGATATAAGCCACTGATTTACAGTTTATAGAGAAAACAGACTTTAAAGATGTGTATGTCCACAGAAATATTGAGGTATGTTGTGCATATGTATGGTCACATACATGCAAATCAATATTATTGGCTCAATATTTTTCCAAAATGTGAACTTATAATTCAATTAGCTTTCTATTTCGAAAGAAAATTAAAATTGATTAATCCAATCATCACTAATATGGTTTGCGAATATAGTGATTAAATTCCCTAAGAATTTTTCAAATTACAGAAAAATCGAATTATATCTGAAGAGACATGTGGCGCTCAAAAATACTCGAAATTTCTTCAAGAAATGGTAAAAAATTGTTGGAAACTCACCGAAGAGGTCTCCAGGTGTCACGGTAAGGAGTCTGCAAAACGTGACCAAAGGCTTCGATGATGCTTGATGTCCTCAAGCCTAAAAAGTCGAAATTATTTTATTCTGCAATATATTGAATATTTTTGGGTAGACATAGACAACAATGGATGTGGTAGAGATCATGGAATTCTGGTTATAAGGATTTTTTTTTTTTTACTTAGAACATCTTAGTACATCTTATTTTGTTTTATCTTATATAATTTCATTTGTTCACCTTATTTATTTTATTATAACTTATTCTATATAAATTTGTTTAATTTTGTTGTATATCATTCTGTCTTATATATTTCTTTTTTCTTTTACTATATTTAATTTTCTATTACTTCATTTAACTTATTTTTTCAATTTATTCTTTTCTATATAATTCTGTATTATTTTGTCTAATTTCATTTCACATATTATTTCATAAAAAGTTTTATATTCATTGCCTATATATTCATTCCTTTTTTCAAGTCAAGTAATCTAGTATTTCCGTCAAAGAATATTGAATTTTTTGTCATTGCTATGGAGCAGACGTGATAAGATTTCAGGTGAACTTAATTACCTTCGAACACTAATAATAGATTATAATCAAATATTTAGTAGAATAAAACTACCTTCAATTCAACAAACCAGAGTACTAGTTTTATTGATCTAATTTCAATTAATTAAGATAAGTGAAAAAGTCAGTCTAATATTTATATTACAAAAAAGATATATATACTTTCTGTATAGAGGTACATGGGTACATTGGTGTTTCGAATACTAAAGAAGTATATTATGTTAAAGGAAGGGTATCTTTCTGAAAGAAATATGTAAGAGTCTGATAGAAAAGATGTAGAAAGAGGGAAAGAAGACAGTCTAATATTTATATTATAATATACATATGTATATATATATATATATATACATATACATATACATATATATGTATATATTGGTGTAGCCAGGTAGTATATTCTCTTGTAAACATACGAGGTTGAAGACTAAAGAGGATTCACTGTTGATTATTTTATTGCGTGTAGCTTCGATACAACGTACAATCTTTCTGTCTCCAAATTTGACGTATCTTAGTAGTTGTCCTATTGTGGCCGACGTTTCGGAACTTCCTGGTTCCATCTTCTGGGCGATCTGATGTGCAGTGTCTATGGATGTCCTATTTATTCATGGAGTTGGGATCATAAGGCTTCTTGCAGGAGACCTCTTCCTAAGAGTCTAAAACTTGACAAAGTGGCTGGGGGAAACAGGCCTTACTGACTTGTATTTGTGAAACAAAGACAGTAATAACAAAGTGAAAACATGAGTAGAATGTGAAGAAAGTGAAAAAAGGGGCAAAGGCGGATAACAACGGAGAAAAGTGTGTGAAAAAATTTCACTAACCTGGAAACGGCTTACGTCATGTATCTCACTCCCTGAAGGAAATTGTTTGCAATTGAAAGAGGAGATTATATATATATATATATATATATATATATATATATATATATATATATATATATATATATATATATATGTATATATATATATATGTGTGTGTGTGTGTGTGTGTGTGTGTGTGTGTGTGTGTGTGTGTGTGTGTGTGTGTGTGTGTGTGTGTGTGTGTGTGTGTATGTATACACACACACACACATATAAATATATATATATATATATATATATATAAATATATATATATATATATATACATATATATATATATATACATATATACATATACATATACATATACATATACATATACATATACATATACATATACATATACATATACATATACATATACATATACATATACATATACATATGCATATATATATATATACATATACATAAATGTGTGTGTGTGTGTTCGCGCGCGCGCACGCGTGAGTGCATATTCGCGAGCGTTCGAAAACGTATGTAGCCAGCCTATTCATTGACCAAATAGTCTTTTAACGAGCTGTTCTCTCCTGGTAATTGCCTGTAATTTGGTAACTTTCACTATGGTTACCCTCAAATTGCTATTCGATTGCTTCGTAATGATGTTGTATTCTTGGTCTCACAGCTTCACTAATTACTGTTAAATATTCCATGGTTAGAATTCTTTGGATTTTAACACCTCCCCCTGCCGCATAGGATGAAACTCCTCTGGAATATTTATTTATTTTCAAATGGTAAGTTGTTTTGGTCAAAATGCTTTGACAATTATTATTTTCCTCTCTTTCGCTGTTTTCATCTTACAAATCTTTCTTTCTCACTTTCTTTTTCTCAATATGCTGCTCGCTTTGTGTCATGTATATATATATTTTTCTGCACCTCTCTCTCTCTCTCTCTCTCTCTCTCTCTCTCTCTCTCTCTCTCTCTCTCTCTCTCTCTCTCTCTCTCTCTCTCTCTCCTTGTATGCGTTTATGTTTGTGTGTGTGCGTGTGTGTGTTTATGTATGTGTATGTGTGTGTGTGTGTGCGTGTGTGCGTTTGTGTATGTGTATGTGTGTGTGTGTACGTGTGTGTGTTTGTGTATGTGTATGTGTGTGTGTGCCTTTAGCTGACTGTTTATCTCTCTTTATATCTTTCTTCACACCTCAAAACTTACAAACATCTTCAATCAAACAAACAAGCAAACGCGGACACAAACTCAAACTGCAATGCGACAAAACTTGTGGTCTGAAAGCTAGTTAATCCTGTTGGTTTAGACTTTGAATTGTTCAGAGGAATCTTACGGGTCTCCTTCATAATATCAAATCACGTGATTGTTATCCATTTAAAAAAATAAATCTCATTAGACTTGCGAAAGAAAAGGTAACTAATGCAAGGCCCAGCAAGGTTTCAATATAGAAAACCATATATGATGTTCTTTTTCGTTTTATTATTTAAGTCAGCTGAGATCAACACGAGGGAAGATTGAGAGAGAAAAATGTCTTCTTAATCCAAACCGAAGCTGGTAAGGATAGGTTCATTCTTTTTGCCTGCTTGTTTTCCAATGTTTCTTTCTTTCCTTTCTTCCTCTTTCTCTCTTTCCAACTTCCCCCCCTCTCTCTCTCTCTCTCTCTCTCTCTCTCTCTCTCTCTCTCTCTCTCTCTCTCTCTCTCTCTCTCTCTCTCTCTCTCTCTCTGTGTGTGTGTGTGTGTGTGTGTGTGTGTGTGTGTGTGTGTGTGTGTGCGTGTGTGTGTGTGTGTATGTGTGTGTGTATGTGTGTGTGTGTGTGCGCACGCTAGCAAGTATGTGTATACGTGTGCTCCTGTGTGTGTTTGTGTGGGTTTACGTGTGTATACGTGTGCCTGTAAAGGAATCTATGCCCCTTTGTTTCGTCTTTAATATATGTGTGTTGTACATTGGGGAGCGTGCATAGATATGTACGTATACGCCAAGAGAGGTCCACCCATTCCCGAAATACTTCGTTTGCATATGTCTGTACATTCCTCCCTATTTCATTCTACACAATCTTCTCCCTTTGCAAGTTCCACATTTGCTGATGACTCCAACAAAGCCTCGAGAGGAACCTCTAGGTCGTAAATATACTTCTTAAGTGTATATTTTACGAAATAACTATTTGCACATCGCAAATATCAAACACAAAGAAACATTCAAACTAATACTTATCGAACAATACCAGCACTCGTAATACTTAAGGTACAGCAGAAGTGAATTGAATTGTACACGAGATTTCCTTCATGTACAAGTATACATCCAGAATGATGCCTCCGTGCCTGTGATACATTGTTTTTTCTTTCTCTCTCGCTCATCTCTTGCTTGTGGCCCTTTCCAGCCTAATCCTACCCCGTTCCAGCCACTGCTTCCAGCTTAGACTTCCCTCCCTACGCCAACGAAGGCGAACTCCCCATGCTAGAGGCTGAAACTTCCATTTGTACATGTACCAGATAGGATGAAGTTCACGCCATGAATGATTAAAGTGTACACACACGCACACACACACACGTGTGTGTGTGTATGTATGTGTGTGTGTGTGTGTATGAATATGTATATGTATATATGAGAAATTCGCTAGTGGAGAGTGACATCAATCAGATAAATCATATGACCGTCGCGCATAGGACTCGAACCTACCGCTCTGAAGCCAAGAGGCTATCGAGCCGGTGCCTTAAACCGCTCGGCTACTGGAGGTACAAAACGCTCTGAACTGGAAACTCTACTGGTTCCCGAGATTATGAAAGATCGATGGCTGAGACCTAACTTTCTTTTTCACCAGAGAGCCGACCTCAACTCGTATCAGGGGGTAAGGACCTTAACTAATCACAAAGGATTACAAAGGATTACAAAGGCGGAGCATGCCGACAGGAGACCTTTTGATCCATATCTAGGTCGGATGCGGAAAAAAAATCATATCAATAATAAAACAATAAATAAAAACTATAATAATGTAAATAACAAATAAAATACATAAATAAATGCATAGGTATAGTTAAATAATAAACAAACAAGTAAATAGTAAATAATGATAAATTGACATATAACTAATAATAAATGAAAATCAGACAGACAAATGATAACAAAACAAAAACAAATAATATAAAATATATCATAATCATTACAGCATGTTACTTAGGTATTTATCTAAATGATTCTTAAAGCTTCGAACCGAACTACATTGCACTACCTGTGCAGGAAGTTTATTCCATTCATTAACTACACGGTTGGCAAAGTTGTTTCTACCTACTTCCAAATTGAATCTATTTCCGGACAGTTTGAGACCATTGTTTCTTGTCTGATTCTTATTCAATGTAAAATTTTTGTCACTTTTGATGTTGTCAATTCCCTTTAAAATCTTAAAGACCTGTATCAAGTCATCTCTGAGTCTACGCTTTTTTAGGGAAAACAGATTCGTGTGTTTTAGTCGATTTTCGTATGATTTATTTTTGATATTTGGAATCACTTTCACGGTTTTGTTATTGTAACTTTGTGAGAAACTCGGTAGTGGACAGCAATATGAATCTGATATCCTTTATGGCCGTCGCGCATAGGACTCGAACTTACCGCTCTAGTGACCTAGCGTTTCGAGTTCAGAGAGTTTTGTACCTCCAGTAGCCGAGTGGTTTACGGCACCGTCTCGGTAGCCTCTTGGCCTCGGAGCGGTAGGTTCGAGTCCTATGCGCGACGGCCATGAAAATTATCTGATTGATGTCGCTGACCACTAGCAAATTTCTCACATAATTACAATGGTGATAGCGTGAAAGTGCTTCGTTCGGGTCCTTACCCCGTGCTACGAGTTGAGGTCGGCTCTGGTGAAAAAAGAAGCATGGGTCGCAGGCAGCGATCTTCCTAATCCCGGGAACCAATAGCGTTTCGAGTTCAGAGATTTTTATACCTCTAGTAGCCGAGCGGGTTAAGACACCGTCTCGATAGCCTCTTGGCTTTAGAGTGATAGGTTCGAGTCCTATGCGCTACGGCCATAAAAACGATGTGGTATATGTACATGCATATGTACATGTACATGTATATGTATAAGTATATGTATATGTATATGTATATGTACATGTACATGTATATGTATAAGTATATGTATATGTATATGTATATGTATACGCATATGTACATGTACATGTACATGTACATGTATATGTATATGTACATGTTTATATATATATATATATATATATATGTATATATATATTCGTGAGAGCACGTTTATTCCTGTATACTTTTGCAAGCGTTAACATAAGTATTTATGTGTGTTTACAAGTCTGCATGCGTGGGCGTAAGGATACGAGTGTGTAGTCACTTTATCTCTAGTCAAAAGTATTGATTGTAATAATTTTCACAACTACTGACGTTTCCGACCAATATTAATACCAATAGCACTAAACCTTCTAAATTTTATATTACGTAAGCAGGAAGGTTCCTTTGGCTGAATAAGATTACCTGGCGGTAAGTGGAGGAATCATATAAAAAATGTCGGTTCAAATGCTAAATCTTGTTTACTACATACATACATACATATGCCAAAGGCTTTTTCCCCCTTACACGGGAGGTAGCCAAGAAGAAAAAGGCATAGAAAACACTCCCACCCATTTCATTTCCCATATATTCCGCTCCCCTCCACCCACCTCCCTCCCTTCTATCTTGGCACCTCCTGGATGACGGGTCATCCCTGCCTCCTGTCCACTGCCCTGGGTCAGAAGCAGTGTTGTTTACTAATTAGATAATATTGTCTTTCCATTGGCTTAGAGCTGTGTGAGGTCAGTATGGCTGTTATCATCTCGAGTTCACAAACAGTGTTGCCTAATTCAGCCAACTTCGTGTAGAACCAACCACTGAGTAGGTAATTAATAGAATTAAACCAAATTAACCTGAGGCTGAAGGCCTTTTCACGTCTCACCAAATGATAATCTGCTTACACTATATTAACATTTCTCAGACCCTGTCACCTGTTTCGGGTCCTAAAGGCGCTCTGTCATGACCCTGTTCTAGATTCATCTTTGGTCTAGAGTCCATTCCTTGTTCTGTTCTTCTCATCTCCTATTCTATATTTTTTACTTTTTTGTATATATTTTGAAGAAAAAATTCTTGTTCTCCACATCAAATATATTCTGAAAGAGAAAATGATTCCAGACTCAAAGGTAGAGTGAAAGGAAAGGTGCCACCCAGTACCGAGAGGGTTGGCCTCTTTGGCATGAGGACGTGTCCTACGTTGGAAAAAAAAAAAAAAAATGCCGCGAACCAGTGCCAAACGAGTAAAGTCATTAAAACGAAAAGGTTGAAGAGTGAAGCAGCCTTCCTTACCAAGAGGATCCCTGATCAATAGAGGTTTGATTTCTAGGAACCATTTGTTCAGTTTTGCTTCTTAATCAGTTAAGAAGAAGGTGTCAGTCAGGTTAGGTCAACTTGGGATAGCTACTTCAAACAGAGAGATGGCGAGTAGTTATGATTCAGTGATCAATGCCAAAGTGCTACAATTTCTACGTAGTGGAATTATAGCATTAGGGAAGTCCATTAGCGCCAAGAATAGAGCTAACAGAGCGTTAGATTTCATTGCTAGGATGGTTACGAATAAAAGTACAGAGGTAGTTATCAAACTCTATCAGACGTTAGTTAGACCCACCCTTGACTATGCGGTACAATTTTTTTTCGCCGTCCTA
>NC_134778.1:3168632-3171132 GCF_046742065.1 Oratosquilla oratoria
GGAAAAAGCCTTTGGTATATGTATGTATATGTATATATATACATATACATATATATATATATATATATATATATATATATATATATATATATATATGTGTATGCCTGTATATATATTGGCCTCTTTTATGAGTTCAACCACAAGTGTAGACATACCTGATTCTATGCTGATTATTGGTGTTGACACAACATCCGACACTGGTCGACACTAGTTACCGCGCCACCTATAGTGACGCGTTATAACTAAGCTGTAAGCTATATGTTACAATTTTAGAAATTATATATATATATATATATATATATATATATATATATATATACATATATATATATATATATATATATATATATATATATATATATATATATATATATATATACGAAGAAGAAATCTTAATTCCCTCTTTGTATCAGCACTGAAGATGTAAGTATACGAAAGTGCTCTGCTTCGTTAGCTTACTTTTTCTATTGGTTACTTACGCATTTGTGAACACACGTTCCTAGTTTTTTTGCATATATATATATATATATATATATATATATACATATATATATATACATACATATATATAAATATATATATACATACATATATATAAATATATATATACATACGTATATATATATATACATATATATACGTATATATATATATACATATACACTGAATAGTTCCCAGTGATCAATTAATATCTTTTTTCAACCATAAATCACTTTTAATTCCATGCCATCGCAGTCGAAACTAAGAATCGCTCGATGGAGGCATCCGTTGGAAATTAAAACGTGAGCGAGCCGAGGATTCAAACCCAGCTAACCCGTAACAAAGTTACAGTGACGTAAACCAATACGCTATCAAGAGATTTACTTCACTGTAACTTTATTACGAGTTAGCTGGGTTTGAATCCTCGGCTCGTCCACGTTTCAATTTCCAACGGATGCCTCCATCGAGCGACTCTGTCTCGACTGCGATGGCATGAAATTAAAAGTGATTTGTGGTTGAAAAAGAAAAAGAAAAAGAAAATATATATATACATATATATATACATATATATATATATATATATATACATGCATACATACCAACATATATATATATATATATATATATATATATATGTATATATATACATATATATATATATAGATATACATATATATATATATATATATATATACATATATATATATATATATAAAACAGATGTTGAAAAGCGCACTATATGCAAACATTGATTTTGATATATACTCGATTTATCTATCTTTGAATGTAACTAATTGTAAATAATGATGAATGAATATAGTTACTCGTACAACCGTTTTGCATGGAAATAGTGAGTTGTTCTTGACTGTAGTGTCACTGATTCTATAATATGATATCCTGTTTGGTTGGCTTACTGTCGAAGTGCATGTATTAGACTGACGCCCTAGCTATATGTATGTAGTGTCTATGCATATACGTACGTATGTATGTAGGTAAGATGACATAAGGTATAACAACACAAGACTCGGTCTGTTATTAGGACTTGGCATCAGCAACAAGTGAACAAAGGTGAAAGTGCTCGCTACATCAAATGAACTATAAGAATAAACTGATCATGCGAAAAAAAGATATAACGAGTATGTATCACTTAAACTAATGAGTACTGAGGAAGTAGATAATACTTTGGACACCTCAGAAATGAAGGAAGACTTCAGGGAAGTATGGTATGACTTTTGAGTGCAAAACGGGGTCTCATATGGGAGGTGAGGGAGATACTGTGGAAGAGAGGAAGACTACTCCGAGGAAGGATGAGTGGGGTTATCAGGGTGAATATCATCCAAGTCGAGACCACGGGGACCTTTCTTAATGTAATCAAGGTGCAATATAGTTCCCTTGAAGTAATAGAGATTGCACGATCGGTCAGTGTAGATGTGTATTTCATATCCGCGAATGGTTCTCTGAAGTTTCTGAGAGCGTAAACTACAGCAAAAGCTTCTGTTTTAGTGATTATGTAATTAGATTCTGCCTTGTTGAATGTGCGACTGGTGTATGCAATGGAAAGGATATGCTTTCCATGTTGTTGCATTATAACTATCCCTAATCCGGAATAGGTTGCATCAGTGTATAATGTGAAGGGAAGGTCAAAGTATGGGAATGCTAGGACAAGAGCTCTAGTTAAAGCAGTTCGGAGGCCAGGAAATGCTCTATCGTGTTCAGGAGTTCATATGAAGGGAGTATCCTATATTAGTAATTATGTGAGAGGCGCGGCTATACTGGTGTAGCCGGAATATAGCGCATAGAGAAACATGATAGATCTAAAAGTGAGCGGAAGTGTTCTACCAAGGTAGAGCGAGGGAAGTCAACGAACGCTTTCATTTTCCCATTGCCCGTAATGATACCATACCCGTTAGTTATATGTCCTAGGAAGCGTATTTCCTTCTTAAAGAAGAAGCACTTCGTAGGACCTGATCATGCCAGTCGAGAGAAGACAGTTTTGAATGTATGTAAGTGTTGAGTGAGA
>NC_134778.1:3178632-3181132 GCF_046742065.1 Oratosquilla oratoria
TTTATTTTACTTATTATTATTATTATTATTATTATTATTATTATTATTATTATTATTATTATTATTATTATTATTATTATTATTATTATTATTATTATTATTATTATTATTATTATTATTATTATTATTATTATTATTATTATTATTATTATTTATTATTATTATTATTATTATTATTATTATTATTATTATTATTATTATTATTATTATTATTATTATTATTATTATTATTATTATTTTTTTTTTTTTTTACAAATTTTATACTGGTGAATGTCAAACGCTTTTATTCATCCAACCGGCCGTCATTGTATATATCAAGTTCCTGGTTATTGTTGTCAAAATATATTTAGATAACTAACATATGTAGTTTATTCTTTTAGGATCACCTTTGCATAACGGTTCATAAATAAGTATTTCTCACTGAGTTAATAGATCTAAGAATAATAAATTAACTGCATCATTAATGAATTATATAAATTAAAACATTGTGTATTGCGTATATGTTTGATTATGAAAACTAAAAAATACATATAAAAAGTAAATCTGAATTAATTGCTATTCTCCCTGAAAAGTGTGAATAGATGATAAAAATTCTATTTAATATTATTACTGTATTCCACGTTTTTCCACGTAGTTAAAAGCTCATCTTATCCTCTAACAGGAAAAAAAATATTACTTCTAAGACGAGGGTCTCTGATGACGTCTAAGACACGGCAGAAGATGAGATTGTGACTCTCCATTGTGTGAGAGTACGTGTTTGTAAACACGGAAATCCTGAAGGAGGGACGGTGGAGACGGACCGAGGCTTCTCTCTCGTTCCCCTGCGGCGCTTCTAAGTACCTCCGAAGAAAAGAGGCTTCCTAGGCTGTCTGTCTTCAAACAGGGTGTTGTCTTCAGACGCCTTCGTCTCTCCGTCCCAACCTTTCTTCTTTTATCCCCGCACCTGCCACTCCGTTCGTTTTCCTCTTCCCCTTGACCGCCTCTCCACTGTATTCCTTCATTCCTCCATTCCTTCTTTCTCTTTACCCCTAATTCCCTCTTTCTTCTATTATCCCCGTACCTGCCACTCCGTCCGTTTTCCTCTTCCCCTTGACCGCCTCTCCCCTGTGTTCCTTTATTCCTCCATTCCTCCTCTCTCTCTACCCCTAATTCCCTCTTTATTTCTACCCCTGCATGTCATCTGATTTTTCCTTTTCTCCCTTACTCCCTTTTAACGTCTCTCATTTATCCATTCATCCCTTCCCTCCCTCTCTTTCTCTTTACCTCCTTTCCTCCTGCCTTCCACAACTCTCTCTTCCCCCCCTCATCACTCTCTTTATCTCGTCCCTTTTCCGCTCCCCTCTCGGTCAATAAGGAAACGTTAAACGACACATCTTCACATGAATACTAATATTCTCTTGCACGAGGGTTCTCATTATCAAATCTAATGAATGAGGACAAACACATAGACAATACATTCTCGTTCTCCTTTTCCTTCTGTGTTTGCTTGTATGGAGTAAAATCAACAATACAAATTTCACAAACAAAATTGATTATCTTCAACTAAACGAGTATAGGCAGATTGGTTTAACATTAACATCTTTTAGGTAAATGGATTACTTTTCTATCATTTAAGTGTTTGATTCTGGGTACTCCAAGACGACTTTCTTCAGCTCAAGGACTTCTGCTGACCAAAACTTTTATTTATTTATTTATTTATTTACTTATATATATATATATATATATATATATATATATAGATATATATATATATATATACATATATATACATATATATATATATATATATATATACATATATATACATATATATATATATATATGTATAGATAGTATATATATACATATATATATTGTTATGGCTCAGGCTGGAAATATATTTGTTAACCACAATGGCATACCGAGTGCCCAAGCTACAGGAAAGTTAGAAGGGGGCTATAGAATGCATCAGACATTTGGTATGCCAAAAGACAGAGGACAGTATCAACCATTTAATATTTCAGTATGAAATATAATCAAACATAAAACATAAATTAACAAAACAATAATAATATTAATCCTAACACACAATAAGAATAAACGGGGAATGAGATATGTAGAATCCTTGAAAATGGGTAAGATCGAAACCTGGTACGTCGAGTCGTCGGTTGTCCAAGCAACGATTACTTCAATCCAGAGGGGGCGGAGCTGGCAGCTAGCTAGAAGCGAGTCTGTTGAGTGTGGGGAATGCCTAGATTTATATAGGGGAACTAGGTTGACGTCTTGGCCAGTGATTGGCTGAGGGCAGTCATTCAGACATAACTGCTGAACTACCGCTTGGCTGCGGAACGACCGAAGTGGGGGGTGGAGGAGGAGGCTGACTGCTTGTTTCTTCGGAGTAGGATGGCAGTGTAGTAGGAAGGGTGTCATTTAGGTGAATGGGTATTTTGATACCCGGATGGGGTACCGTGTCACCTGGCTAGGGGTAATATCATGACAATATATATATATATATATATAT
>NC_134778.1:3183632-3193632 GCF_046742065.1 Oratosquilla oratoria
CTACTGCTCTCCCCGTTACAACCTTCACAGTCGAGACACCTCTTCATAAGATTGCATCTTGCCTAGGTTAACGGAAATAATATCGACTTCCACATGTTATTAAGATTGTCAATATTACTGTAAACAGTAGTATTTTCCTATAATAAAGTCGCTCAATATCCATGTACATTTATCTTATATATACAATTATTATATTCTAATCCTCTTTGAGCATTAACTTCGATGTGGTCAGCGAGTGGTGGCTGTGCCGAGCATCTGTTGCAAGAAATGTGTCTAAATTGAGTGCCAGTTATTCGTTTTATACTAGTGTGCACAGTATGCACACGCGCAAGCGCATGTATTAGCTACACGACGTCAGATTTGGTGGTATCAGTAAAATTTCAATGGCTACCTATTGTGTGATCTGACCCTCGGTCAAAAAGGGTAACCTCACGGCATCTGCATCAAGCAACGTATTATTGTCAAACCACAACTTTACAAATAAACATTACGTTGACAGGATAATGTATTCTTCTGTATATATGTATTTTCTTCCTGTATATATATATATATATATATATATATATATATATATATATATATTATACTGTAAATGAATTTAGCCATAAGGAATATATTCATAGAAATGTAACCGTGTTGACAACCGACACTCATTTTCTTCGTCGCGCCCTAAGTGGTAAATGCCAGACTAGACTTGACTACGCTACTGTCAAGACTTACCAATAGAGAGAACCCAAGCAATGCCTTTATCTCAACGCCTCCAAACTAATGTAGTTAAACAACCTACAATGCCATTTCTTCAACTTCTTTGCTACCCTGTCACTTATACAACCTATTTAGCCATAATTGAATATATAAGGGTTCTCACCTCATTCACAGGAATTCAAGTAGCCTTAGTGTCACCCTTCTTGCTTCATTTCCCAGCCTGAATAGAATCTTCTGTTGTTAAAGGGAAAATGCTTACAGTGTCGTGAGAAAACAGAAAGACTTTATACATAAATATATGCCTACCTATCTACATACATACATACACACATTCACGATTTTTTTTTTTTTTTTTTTTTTTTTTTTTTTGCTGATCGTTCAACCTTTACCAACACTTGAACGTTGAATATGGTTGAGTTCTCTAATTATCTGGCCAAACTTAATTGGGAATGGTGGTAAAGATAATTGTTGGTACTTGATTTACTAGTAGAGCTTTTGCCTAACTCCTAGGCATCTTCAGTAGAAATTGAATACATAGAGAAATGATGACAATAGATATAAAACATGTGGATTATTAGGAGTGACAGATGATCCGGACAACTAATCAGTAGACAGTACCCGAAGCCCCGCACAGTGGTTAAGCATTGAGCCTAAGCCTGTGATTTAAATACTTTGAAATAAGAATGATGAATTGGTCTATGTTTTGTCTTTTCGTTGAGAGATTTTCTCCTTTAATGTAGAGTGCTTCTAGGATAAGAAGGTGCTTCAAGCTCAATTTTCTATTTTTTACCGCCTCTACAACATCTTTCGCCCCAGTCTGCTCTCTCTCACCCAACCTGCTCTCTTTCCGTCTGCTCTCTCACCCAACCTGCTCTCTTTCGGTCCTTCAGCGTTATTCCCATCATTGATCTCTCCATTCTCCTCTGTACATTCCTTAGTTTTGTTTCCATCGCCTTTGTTCATCTCCAAGTCTCACACCTGTATATCACTGCTGGCATTGATTGTAAAGTTTACATTTCAAACATAAAGGTAGAGAGCATATCATGGTTTTATTATACTTACCAAATGGCAATGCGCCTTTTTATTTCATTATTTCTGTCTCTGCATTTAATTATCTCTTTATAGGAATACAAATCACACACACACACACATATGCACACACATTCACACACACACACACACATACACACACACACACACACACAAACACACACACACACACACACACACACACACACACACACACACACACACACACACACACACACACACACACACACACACACACACACACACACACACACACACACACACACACACACACACACACACACACACACACACACACACACACACACACACACACACACACACTAAATTACAATGTAAGCAAATGAAGGCGTTCACACACAACCGTACATTTTTTCCTTGACTATATGGTAACACCGAGGTTTCATTTCGGTTTAAACCTATAGTGTGAACAGGGCCTATTTGTCTTTCTAAACTCTACACATTCGCCACTTTGGTGGGATATTGTCCTCAAGAATAAAAACGCTGGTTGTATCTGACAAAAATTTTCACAGTGGAAGACTTTCACGAGGCAGGAGGTTGCGTGATAATTGGAGTCATTTTAATATTTGTCTCTTCTCACAAATTTTTGCTTCGTATGAATAAACTATGTTTGTCTTCTTGGAATACGTTGACATAAATACACAGAATACTGTGCAGAAACTCTTATCTCAGTCTTACATTTAAATGCAAAATAGGCTTCATTTTCGTGGTTAAATAAAATTGTCTTATGTTTTCTTTTTGCATTCGAAATATCATGTATGGAAAAGCTTAACTATTGTTTACATTTGAAATTAATTTTGCATATGCTTTCCTCAAGGCGACATGAGCTATTTAGGTTTTACTTCACTATAAATCTAACTTAGTAAATGAAGAAATAGAAATTGATACTAATACTAGATATATTCACCTACAATACTTGAAGTTAAAGTATCAAGTCATCATTTTGAACTGGATATCATATAACGGACCCAATACTAACAACAAATAATTCTAGTTATCAGTGTCTGCTTCTCATATAAAAACTAAACAGATTAAAATATAGCACATAACTGGAAGTCAATTTAAATGTAATCATGGTCAGGGTTAAGCTCTACAATGATTATTAACGTGTTAAAGGAAGTCAGTAATGACAAATCTAGAGGTGTGTGTGTGTGTGTGTGTGTGTGTGTGTGTGTGTGTGTGTGTGTGTGTGTGTGTGTGTGTGTGTGTGTGTGTGTGTGTGTGTGTGTGTGTGTGTGTGTGTGTGTGTGTGTGTGTGTGTGTGTGTGTGTGTGTGTGTGTGTGTGTGTGTGTGTGTGTGTGAGAAATTCACCATGGTCTTGGATCACGTGTTGGACTCGTGATCAACAGCTATTTCCCTACCGGAAGAGAGCTCAGAGTTCATATATGACGGATCTATGGGTAATGCTGCGACCTTACACGCACACCCACCCATCAACTCCTCACCCACTACAGTTGGAGTAACAACCCGCAGCGCAGCGATACTATGTGTGTGTGTGTGTGTGTGTGTGTGTGTGTGTGTGTGTGTGTGTGTGTGTGTGTGTGTGTGTGTGTAAACGTGTACACACACCTACGTGCATATTTATCTTCTTCCTGTTGCAATCAAGCGTTCTTGTTAATCTAAAGGAAAACTGCTGAGCGTTCAAATTGCTAATAAAGCTCAAACATATATGAAGATTATGAGACTCAAGAACCAAGGCTTATTTCTGAAACTCACGTTTATCTAAAACGTCTAAATTTGAATTAAATTCATTTTTTAATGTTTCAAAATTAGTTCGCTCATCTATACCACAAAGGTTCTTAACATTTTTCTTATTTTTTTCTTCCAGAACTATAGGACCGTCTATCCATACTGCCCATAACCTGAAACCGAGTACAGAATGGTAACAAATCAATACTAATTCAATATACACTGGTATGGCAATGAAAATTATAAAAAACTTCAAGTTATAATGAATATATCAATCAGAAACATTAATAATGGTAACAAATCAAAACTAACTCAATATACACTGGTATTGCAATGAACATTTTAAAACGCTCTAAGTTATAATGAATTTATTAATCAGAAACATTAATATCACAAGCAATTTACGAGATACTACACATGTAGGAATGAAACTATAGTTTGTTCACTACCCACCAGGATTAAACTTAAGACATCTAAGAACTTCCAGCGAACTCAGGGGATTACGAACTCTAAGCTTGGAACCTCTGAGAAGCTATAGGACCATCTATCCATATTGCCCATAACCTGACACCGAGTACAGAATGGTAACAAGTAAAAACTAATTCAATATACACTGGTATCGCAATGAACATTCTAAAACTCCCAGGGGATTTCGAACTCCAGGCTCGGAACCTCTGAGAAGCTGTGCTGCACAGAGGCATTTGGCTTTCTGAGCTCTGCTCCTGTAAACAATGCAGGACAGGATAAAAGCAGTAGAAATGTGGATTTGGAGAAAGATGGTGAAAATTTCATCGACAGATTTTAAAACAAACGAAGAAACACTACAGCAAATAGAAACACAGAGGGAAATAATAGCAACTATCAGGAAAAGATAGCTACATTTTGTAGAACACGTCATGAGAAAACAACAATTAGAACATACGTGACTAACGGGTAAAATAGAAGGAAAGAGGGTAAGAGGAAGACCAAACAGAAAATATGCAGGCGGGTTAAGGAAATCTGTAAGAGAAGGAATTACAAATGCCTTCTTGTTAATTAAGAAGAGCCATATACAGACAGGAATAAAGCTCCATAGGGGCAAAAATCCGACTGTCACTTCCACGTAGTGCTCCCTGGGTAGTGCTAACGACAGCGGTAGACCACAACAGGCCTAGCTAGCCGGTGGCCTTACTATACAGCTCAAGTAACACAGATGATGCCTCGGACTGGATGGACCACACGACAACGATCACGGAATGACACTGGACATGCTGATAGGGCCTTGTGGAGGGACTTCGTGAGGCATCATCGCTGACAGGGCATCGCACTACCTGTTGTATGGTGAGAAAGGTGGCCAACGTCCAAGTCGATATAGCACCCCGGTAAGGTAATCATCCCTGCAGAAGCCAGGTTTGATCTCCGTGTATTACTGTTGATAGACACTTGGCCAAGCTGTCCATGCACATAAAGTAAAAGTTATAACTTCATTCACAGCCAAGCTCCTACTGGTATATAACCAAGAAGAGTCTGGTTTGATCGCCAGTGACTTTCGTTAGCCCTGGCTTAAATGAGGAATACGAATTTATGTATTTGTTTTCTATCGTCCGATAATTTTGTTCAAGTGATTTGAACAGTGTAACTTTTAGTTTTGTTGACTGTCACCAGATGGCTTTATAAATTCAACTGTTGGGGATACCTTCTACCTGTCACAGTAAGAGATTAGCAGAAGGGTATATAACATAATCTTTTATCGTAGTGTTGGACACAAATCAATCAAACTCCACTGTATCCATTTGATTCACTTCAGAATTTATTGTATTTAAGGAATTTATGACGGAATCCCCACACGACATGATAACAGATGATGAAGTATATCGAACAAAATGTAAACAATGTCTCCCGAAACCAGCACAGGAGGGGACTTTTTTTTTTTTTTTTTTTTTTTAACTTATATTTGATTTTGAAATTCAAAACTAAAGGAACTTTGACATGGAAGTCAGACGCACAAGGCTCTCAGGGAAACACTGAAGAACCTTTTTGCCTTGGAACTCAGATGTCTTCGCGTACACGACCATCGATGAGACATCCGGACTGTCTTCGCGTACTAGATCATCCAGGAGACACCCGGACAGATGTCTTTGCGTACACGACCATCGAGGAGACACCCGAACATATGTCTACGCGTACTAGACCATCGAGGAGACACCCGGACAGATGTCTTCGCGTACTAGACCATCGAGGAGACACCCAGACAGATGTCTTCGCGTACTAGACCATCGAGGAGACACACGGACAGATGTCTTTGCGTACTAGACCATCGAGGAGACACCCGGACAGATGTCTTTGCGTACTAGACCATCGAGGAGACACCCGGACAGAGGTCTTCGCGTACTAGACCATCGAGGAGACACTCGGACAGATGTCTTTGCGTACACGACCATCGAGGAGACACCCGGACAGATGTCTTCGCGTACACGACCATCAAGGAGACACCCGGACAGATGTCTTCGCGTACTAGACCATCGAGGAGACACCTCGATAGATGTCTTCGCGTACACGACCATCGAGGAGACACCCGGACAGATGTCTTCGCGTACTAGACCATCGAGGAGACATCCGGACAGATGTCTTCGCGTACTAGACCATCGAGGAGACACCCGGACAGATGTCTTTGCGTACTAGACCATCGAGGAAACACCCGGACATATGTCTTCGCGTACTAAACCATCGAGGAGACACCCGGACAGATGTCTTCGCGTACTAGACCATCGAGGAGACACCCGGACATATGTCTTTGCGTACACGACCATCGAGGAGACACCCGGACAGATGTCTTCGCGTACACGACCATCGAGGAGACACCCAGACAGATGTTTTTGCGTACTAGACCATCGAGGAGACACCCAGACAGATGTCTTTGCGTACTAGACCATCAAGGAGACACCAAGACAAATGTCTTCGCGTGATAGATCATCGAGGAGACACCCGAAAAGATGTCTTTGCGTACGCGACCATCGAGAAGGCACCCGGACAGATAGATGTTTTTGCGTACTAGACCATCGAGGAGACACCCGGACAGATGTCTTTGCGTACTAGACCATCGAGGAGACACCTGTACAGATGTTTTTGCGTACTAGACCATCGAGGAGACACACAGACAGATGTCTTTGCGTACTAGACCATCGAGGAGATATCCGGACAGATGTCTATGCGTACACGACCATCCAGGAGACACCCGGACAGATGTCTTCGCGTACACGACCATCGAGGAGACACCCGGACAGATGTCTTCGCGTACTAGACCATCTATGGGACACCCGAAAAGATGTCTTTGCGTACTAGACCATCGAGGAGACACCCGGACAGAAAAAGACCGACTTCCCTGTTGTGTCTCTCATTACACCTCCAACCCATCCTAGTCCCCCGTTCCCTCTTATCACCCTTCTCTCCCCTCCGCTCTCAAAACACGTCCCCTTCCTCCTTCCTCCTCCCGGTCTTGAAAAACTGTTGTGGAAAACAGTCGCGAAGATTTATTGAAGTGTTATTACCGGGCGCTTACAGAGACATTTCTATGCTTGATAGGGTTGCTCCATTCTTGAATACCCAGTAGCAAGCGTATGATGTAAGCAATCAAAGCATGGCTATGGTGGAAGAGAAACGCAACAATGTATATATATGTATATGTATATATATATATATATATATATATATATATATTCATATACATAAACAAATATATATATATATATATATATATTTATATTTATACATATTATATATATATATATATATATATATGTTTGATTGAATACGACAGCATTCTGGAAGTTGTTGAATTTCTTTCTTGTATTTTCTATTTTTCTAATTAAATTCTTCCCTTGAATAGGGTGGGCATAGACCAATTCATTATACTTCTCCATTTTATTGCACAACGTTTCGTCTTTAATAAGACATCTTCTGGTATTTCTTAGGTGAAAAGGATGGGGAGTCGGCTACAAAGTAAGCCGCGGTGACCTTCTCCTATGGAGGTGTGAGGAGATTAGCGGATTACCCGTGACCTCTGCCCTTTTAAATGGTTCAGAGACCTGATGAGGAGAGGGGGTGTGTGGAGGGGGTGGGGGAGGAGGAGGAGGGAGAGGAGAGGGTGAAGCTGAGGAGGAGGGGGTGGTAGAGGCGGAATGTTGCAATTTTTGGTTATACAATTTTTGGTTATACAAGGGGATATTAGATAATAGGTCGCATTGCAAATTGATGGAAGGGGCTTTTTCTCTAATGTATATAGATTCTAAGAGCTGGAGTTTTCTTGAATTATAATGGTGTCCAATGATTTTAGTATTTTTAGATATTAAATCTCTTGTGGTTACTATGTTGTGGCATTTCACCCCCTCTCCTCATCAGGTCTCTGAACCATTTAAAAGGGCAGAGGTCACGGGTAATCCGCTAATCTCCTCACACCTCCATAGGAGAAGGTCACCGCGGCTTACTTTGTAGCCGACTCCCCATCCTTTTCACCTAAGAAATACCAGAAGATGTCTTATTAAAGACGAAACGTTGTGCAATAAAATGGAGAAGTATAATGAATTGGTCTATGCCCACCCTATTCAAGGGAAGAATTTAATTAGAAAAATAGAAAATACAAGAAAGAAATTCAACAACTTCCAGAATGCTGTCGTATTCAATCAAACATGTTTAAAAGAGAACCTGCTCCCAAAATACACAAATATATATATATATATATATATATATATATATATATATATACCAGCTGATCATAAATTCTTACCCTGGATATAAGGACTTTTAAGTCAAACGGGTGCCAGGTAGAACAATTGTCTCTGACATACATATGGCATAAGTCAGGATTTTTTTTACTCGCATTCACATGGAATTCATCAAACCTCGACATAGGCGCCTTTTGTCGTACGAAGACCATCTAAATGATATTAAACGTCACGCCATGTGTTGTGAAAGGTCACTTGTGTGACAGATGTGATCGTTTCGGTAATCCTCGTCTTCAGTGTCTGAAGATCGCCTTCAGTGTTTAAAGATCGCCTTCAGTGTTTAAAGATCGCCTTCAGTGTTTAAAGATCGCCGTCAGTCTTTAAATATTGCAAACCATTGTGTGGTATACTTTGTCTTTCGCATACCTCCGGAGAAAACAGTCATGAGGGGTAATGTCCAAAAGCAATCACATGTGAAATTGAATGAATAATTAAATTAATAAATAAACTGATAAATAAGTAAATGTATAGACAAAAGTTAAATGAATAGATGAATAGACAAATGAATAAATAGATAGATGAATAGATGAATAATAAATGAATAAATAAATAGATGATAGATGAATAAGCAAATAGAGGCATAAATGGAATAAATGAACAGAGAAAAAGAAAAGGATACGCAAAAAAAAAAAAAAAATCTACGAGCAGAGGAAAAAGGACTTCCACTTCAGCTAAAACATAGAACCTCCCTTTCCCGTTGGGCAATTATCTTTTATCTTCTTCTATTTTTCTAGGAACACCCTTCAGCTTAGGAACAACACTTATCTTGTGAATAAGAACATACTGTAACGGGGAAGAGATAATAGACTAGGCAACATCAGAGAGTCCCAAACACTTTCCTTTTTTTTTATTTTTACGAAAAGTCTGATAAGTTATTACTCTGCATATGAACTGTGATTTCCCCCTTGATAAATTCATGAAGACTATATACTGGAAAAGGACAGGGAGGACTAGATTCTGGCACACTGGAAAAAAACTGGAACATAAAGGTTAAAATGTCTCTATATAAGTAATGAATTCCATTGTAGAGAGAAGGGGGAGGAAAACGAGTGGCTGCATATGTTTGAAAACCTCCCGAATTGTGTAATTGTGAAATGTGTCATACATACATACACACACACACAAACACACGCACGCACACACACACACACACACACACACACACACACACACACACACACACACACACACACACACACACACACACACACACACACACACACACACACACACACACACACACACACACACACACACACGCAGTACAAAAAAGGAATATAAGAAAAATAAAAATAATCCCAAAAGCAACGACAAAGATGACACCCACACTTTCAAAACTGACATATGAGTAAAGACTGCCTAAACTGGAACTACCAACCATGAAACAAAGAAGAGAAAGAGGGGATCTGTTGGCCATTTATAGAATTATGAAAGGCATGGAAGTAATTGATAGAGAAGACTTATTAAATTGGGATAGAAGAAAAACAAGAGGACATGAAAAGAAACTCAAAAAGGATAGTTATACAAGAGATTTAGAAAAAAGCTTTCCACACAGATTGGTGGATGTCTGGTCAATACAATAGTGTGTGCAAACACAATACATGAGTTTAACAACAAATTAAATGTTGTGAGGTACAAAAACGGGACATCACGAGCATAGCTCCCCTTCCCGGAGAATACAGCTATGTAAATACAACTAGGTAATGCACACACATACACTCACACATACACACACACACACACACACATACACACACACACACACACACACACA
>NC_134778.1:3208632-3226132 GCF_046742065.1 Oratosquilla oratoria
CTAAGTCCCTCTATGATAATCTAAGTAAGATAATGGATTAAGAGAAAAATAAATATACGTTGATGATAGACGACCTCAATGCTCAAGTGAGGAAAAATATAAGAGATGAGTCGTGAATTGGGAAGTTTGAAGTAAGTAAGAGAAATGACAGAGGCGATATGTTGATCAATTTTGCAAAGTAAAACATCGGAGTAATAAACACTTTCTTCCAAAAGCGTGTAGATCGTAAATGGACCTGGTGAAGTCCAAATGAAAATTCTAAGTACTAAAAAGATTTCACATTAGGAGATGAAAGCAAAAGAGTTAGCAATGTTACAGTAGAAAAAAACATACACACACACACACACACACAAACGCGCGTGCGCGCGCGTGCGCGTGAGTATGTGTGTGTGTGTGTGTGTGTGTGTGTGTGAGTGTGTGTGTGTGTATGTTTGTGTGTATGTGTGTGTGTGTGTGTGTGTGTGTGTGTATGTTTGTGTGTATGTGTGTGTGTGTGTGTGTTTGCGTGTATGTATTTATGACCGTAATATATATATACATATATATATATATATATATATATATATATATATATATATATGTATATATATATTATACATACATACATATATATATATAAATATATATATATATTTATATATATATATATATATATATATATATACATATACATACACATGCATAGGTATATATATATATATATATATATATATATATATATATATATGTGTGTGTGTGTGTGTGTGTGTGTGTATGTATATGAAGATAGAGTCGACAGCAACGGAGGTGCTGCTGATGAAGTACTGAAGTTCTTCAGATTTTGAGCAGAAGCTTTCTCTGATGGTACGAGGGCGTGTAATGGATGTCGAGGCAACATTTAGAAGTTTAATGTCTCCAAGAAATCTTTCGACCACAGTGTACCTTCAGGGAGGGAAGTGTACAGAAACAAAGAAGACGTGTTTTTTCTATTCCTGTCAAAGCAGGAACATGGAAACTAAAATGCGTAAGATTATTTCATGGATATATATGATGGACTGTGACCTTTGGAAGTAGATAGTCTGAGTCAGTACCAAAATGGTTTAGAGAAAAATGATCAGAGATGAACTGCATCATAATGATTATGAAAAAAAAGGGAATTAATGAGCCATTATGCATTTTCCTTTTGTATCATAAATAAGATTATGATAGCTTATATCGACGGTTAATGTTGACAATATTCATATATCTGAATATCTCAAACAAGTTAAACAACCTGGTGGAAAAATACAATGTGGACATTGAATGTGCAATGAAAGTAGGAAGAGGTGTTGTTGAGTATTTTGAGGTGGTATGTGGTCTGATACAAGACCGTAGTCTCTCTCTAAGATTGTACAAGTAGCAATCTATATGAAACGCTGTTTTGGAATGAGCAATAAGGAACTGTGAACAAGGACAGAATGTTGCAAGACTTAATGCCAAGATATTGAATATATTGGCGTACGCAGTTAATATGTATTTTATTGGAGAAACTATGGCAGAAATAGAGAAGATGAGCGAAAGACTGGTAGATAAATGGAAGAGAAAAGGTTAAGGAATAATTACATAAATAATCAGATAGAATAATAGGTAAACAAATATAAATAAATAAATAAATAAAAGAAAATATATAGATTAGAAAAATAAAACTGAGAATTTATCAAGTTGTTGTAAAACCAGCAGTTTTACATATATATAAGGCGTGGAACCTGACACAAGAAAGAAAAGAAAGAACAGTTTTTTTTTAAATACAGTGTTAAAAAGAATTGCAGATTCGCTATATGACACTAAACAGGAAACATGGAGAAAACGGACGACACAGCTAAGAAATAAGGATCCACCAAAGAAGAGAAACATTCAGGTGGAAGTCAAATTCAGCAGACTACCATGGGTAGGACTCTATGAGAACGAAAGCAACTGAAAATAGTATTCAACGACACAGCCAAGAAATAAGATAACTACCATAAGAGGGAAGCATTCAGGTGGAGGTCAAATTCAGCAGACTACAATAGGAAGGAAACTATGAGAACGAAATATGAAAAGAAACTGAAAATGGTATTCAACTAAACAGCCAAGAAATAAGAAAGAGAAAAAAAAGGAGAGAAACATTAAGAAGGAAATAAAGTTTAGCAGACTACCGTAGGCAGGAAACTATGAGAACGAAAGATGTAAAGAAACTGAAAATTATATTCAACGGGAAAACAAGAGGAACAAGACCATTGGCACGTTCTTGATATGGATGGAATGATAGAGTGAAAAGGAACTTCAAGGGCATTTTAGAGAACTAAACACAATAACAGGAAGCAGTTGGGACAGACGTCAGAGGACAAGGTGTAATGAAGGCTTTCTCTCTCTCTCTCACACACACACACACACACACACACACACACACACACACACACACACACACACACACACACACACACACACACACACACACACACACACACACACACACACACCACACACACACACACACACAGACACACACACACACACACACACACACACACACACACACACACACACACACACACACACACACACACACACACACACACACACACACACACACACACACACACACACACACACACACACACACACACACACACACACACACACACATATATATATATATATATATATATATATATATATATATATATATATATATTATATATATATAATATATATATATATTCTCTATATATATATATATATATACTGTATATATATATATATATATATATATATATATATATATATATGTGTGTGTGTGTGTGTGTGTGTGTGTGTGTGTGTGTGTGTGTGTGTGTGTGTGTGTGTGTGTGTGTGTGTGTGTGTGTGTGTGTGTGTGTGTGTGTGTGTGTGTGTGTGTGTGTGTGTGTGTGTGTGTGTGTGTGTGTTTATGTGTGTATGTGTGTGTGTGTATAAACATTCATCCCTCATTTCAATGTACGTCCATTGAACGGATATCAGAAATAATGGACAAAATCTTTTTCAGCCGACTTAGTCTGTAAAGGGATGATCACACTGGGCTTCCACGAGATTTACCAGATAAAAGTGCCAGACATACTGTTGAAATGCTATTAGAGGAGTCCATAATTCCGTATGCGAAGTCATAGTCTAGTTATTCAAATGGATGCTGGAGTTAGGACGTGGATGGAAAAATGGCACCGTATGGTAAACCTTTAAATCACCCACACGCTGCGGATAGGGTTGTGTTAGCACTATAAACTATACACTATACACTATACACGGGCCCATTTCAAATTAGAAGTGCTTAACCTACTGTATTATAGTATATATTTACAGTATACAGGTATCTCTACACTTTCAGATTAGATGATGTCTTTGATTGAAAGAACAGTTCTAAGTTATTCCTGTCTCATTCGTAATGTAATTGTTCATATTATATTAGCCACTATAGACAGTGTCAGTAATAGCGAAAAATCAGCATTATTGGAGTGACGTTTCCCCATTTTTGTCCGGTAAAACGAGGGATGGATACATATATGTATATTATACATATATGTATATATATATATATATATATATATATATATATATATATAATATGTATAATATATAATATATACATATATATGTATATATATATATTTATACACACACACATATATATATATATATATATATATGTATATATATATATATATGTATATATATATATATATATATATATATATATGCACATAAGTATATTCGTGTGCGTGTCTGTATAGGTGCGTTTGTGTATTTTAATATGCATATATGTATGTGTATATACGAATGTACAGTACATAACCATGTTATTGTGCTAGGCGATATTTATTTCCAAATGTCTGTATTCGCAATTTTCACATTGTCAATGATATCTAAGTTCACTACCTATATTCGGACGCATGTTTCATTCTCGTTTCACGATAACTGTTAAAATGATGCCGTGTTGGAATGCTGCAAGCCTCTGGCTGCGTATATACAACACAGTAAAAGTCAGGCGAAAACATAATCATGTTATCACCAGAGAGGTCGTTATTGCTATTTACTTCGGTGTTTAGATGCCTTGCTAACGGCCCAGCAATTTCCAACTGTAATTTCCCTGCGTTCTCTCTCACCTTCATATTAAAAAAACAAAAAAAAACAAAAAACAAAAAAAAAAAACTTTGACTTGTTGACCTCTCTGGTACTAAAAAGCCGCCACGATTATAACATGACGGAAACCATGACAAAATCCATTGTTATACTTCACAAAAGAAGTTTAATAGAACTAAGTTATTAACCCTTTTTGACATCAAGGGGAGTCATGCAAATTAATAGATTTGCCTTGTGGCAACTAGAATGAAATTAAAAAGAGTTTCATCGTGGAGGGTAAGGATTCAACAGCGTATGTATTTGCCCAGCTAACACTAAACCAATCCTCAAACCATCCACTTACCATCCCATTTTCTCACACCGGCCACCCACTACATCCCCGACGATCCACCTTCAACTCCACCCCACCCCACCTTCACCACGGACTCTGTACCCCTAACCAAACCTTCCAGTTTAGGCAAACCGAATTGCTGAATTCGCGCGGTGGAAAATACATTTCCGTATTAAGCGTTTGTAGCGAGGGCGAGCGACGGCCTCGTAAACGCCTTGGTATGAGGCGTCGCTTTTACGATCTCGGACGTGGCAGCAGAGGAGTCTCTCTGTACAATTATAAAAGGCGGAGCATCGGCAGTCGAGAAGAGGCACCCACTGCGAGCTATAGCTTCCGAACCAAAGACTAAATCGCCCAATAGCTCGGATGGGCGATGAGGAGGAATAAAGAGCGTAGTAGGATATTGGATTGCCAGGGATTGAAGTGAGTGGGAGGGTAAGATAAGGGTGTGGAAGGGGTGTAGGAAAGAAAGAAAGAAAGAAAGAAAGAAAAAGAAAAAAGGGAGGGGAGGAGGACGGGAAAAGTAAGGGGACGGGAGGGGAAAAGGAGGACTTAGTGGAGGGGTGGACAGGAGAAAACCGGGGAGAACAAAAGAAAAAGAAAAGGAAGAAGGAAGGGGAAGGAAAATGGGCGAAACAGAAGAGAAGGAAAGGGACGGGAAAGGGAGACAGGAGGGTAGGAAATTAGAGGCAAAAAAAAATAAACATATATTTTTTAGATAACATCATGTAAATGTGGGAGTGGGCGAGTAAGTGCATTCAAGTGGGATATTGATGAAAAAGCGAAAGACATCTTTTTTGAAAAGGAAGTGTTATGATAATAAATCGAGACCCTGCTACAATAAAACCAGCAAAGGTGTCACTGTAGCGCAAGAGGTCAGGAGGGGCGATGAAAGAAGACTGATAAAAAAAAAAAAGAAAAAAAAGAGAAAAACAAATATTGGAAGGAAGGGGAAAGGAAGGGAATGGGTCTATAGTAGCAAACAGGTCATGCAGAAGAGGATACCATACGAGGAAAAGGTGAATTGCTACTCGTAGAATGGGAGAGAGAATAAAGCACGGAATCATGAGTAAAAATAAATGCTCATATGCGCGCGCGCGTGCGCACACACACACACACACACACACACACACACACACACACACACACACACACACACACACACACACACACACACACACACACACACACACACACACAAACTGTGTGACTTTATCCGGGTTGTCCTTTAGTGTGAGGAACAAATTGGCCCCTTGTTGTAGGTTTGCAGTGTTCCTTTAACTCTGTTACATATCTGAAAATAAAGATAAATTGACCATGTTTTAGGACTGGAGTAGTTTTAATTATTTTGGCTTTTTGTTTAAAACTATCTTAACCCATCTAAGCCAGTTATTTGTTTCTTGCTCATCATTATCTAAGGGGACGACACTGTTTGTATAATTGTACGGCTGTCGATAAAATCACTGACAGATGGTTTTCTGACTCTTTGCTGTGTCATTAGGATGATAGGCAAGAGGTAGATGGTCTATCTTGGCCAGAAGTTTGTCCTCTGAATCAGGGAGTCTCAAAAAGGAGAGAGACGACCTCAGGAGCGGATGTCGACTCTATGGTGGAAACGCTTCCGACTGAGATCCTGAAGACGCGGGGGTCGCCACTGTACTCTACGACATCAATGAAGACATCGACGAAGACGACGAGGACGATGATGAGGATTCTCCAGATGGTATGCTGGGGTGACAGACTTCGCTAGTCCTCGAGGTTCGTCACCAATGATAATGATGATGACGTACGTCTTTACCGTTCATCTTTGCGTTCCCCCTCGACGACAAAGAACTGGAAGACCCACGACCCATCATTCACACTTAAAAATATCTTAGATGATGTCAGGCTTTAAAAGAATCTTATTGTACACACAGAAAGAAAAACATGTCTGCACATAAATGATCGACATCAATGGTTGTGACAGCCACAAATATAGAAAGGGAATTTCTAAAAAAAAAGAAAAAAGAAAAAAAAAAAGTCCATATTCATATTCTTTTATTGCGCTCTGCTGCTGTAAATCCGCTCCATTCAAAATTCTGATAACTTGTGGCTCTGGGTTGTAATCCCTCAATTGCAACGCTTGGCCGCAGAACATTCATTCTTAATAAAAATTGTGATTACTCGTGCAGTGATAGGTTCATACGAAATGGATTGTGCGGTATTATTTCAATGTTGACCTCTTCGGCTTGATAACATTGGATTTGTTTGATGAACTCGTGGACGAAAATCGAAAAAAAAAGAATGAAAAAAAAGAATATGAACGAATTGGTCAAAATTGATAAAGGATAAATAAAAATACATAAATAATTTAATTAATTGTTAGATGGATAATTGAATGAATAAATGAACTAATTGATAAACAAATAAATAAGAAATAAACAAATAAGCAAGCAAATAAATATATAAGTAAATCTACAAATAGATGAATAAATGAATAGATGAATAAATGAATGAATGAATAGATGAATAGGTAGATAAATAAATAAGTAAATAAATATTCAAACAAATAGTCAGACGATTGCATATGTAAATACAGAATTGATTAAACAAATGAACAGATAAATGAATATAAAGGGTCATGTGAGCTGGTGACGTAAACGTAAGTGTGCTGGTCTCAAAATCTCTAGATCGTGGGTTTGAATCCCGCACTTCTCTTCGATTCCCAGCCGTGAATGTTACCTGCCCTAACAGTTCAAGTGAAGAGGGCCTTTCAACCTAATAAAAACTTATGAATTAATCAGAATAAATACTCTAAAGTGTGCCATCACGTGTAGGGAATGAAACGTTCCAATACGTAATAAAATCGGTAAATTCTGTTTTCACATATGTCCAACAACTATGTTTCCAGGGAAGGACCCCGCACTGGCAAAGGCGTCGAGCTATTATGTACAATTCCATTGAAATAAAAAACGTTTGTCGTTAATCAAAGTAAAACGTTTAAAGTGGGCTATAATCCTCGGGGATTTTATTAAGCGTTATGTACAATGACACTTGATTTTTTTTTCTTCTGTCAGTCGATCTCATCCAATTCTGTCTGATGCCTTCAAAGACGAAATGGTTGATACGTTATGCCTTCATTTCAACACGACGTCTTCGATGAAGGAGAGGAGGTTGGAGGATGATAAATTGAATGAGTCGCCAGCGCTTCCTTCCTTAGTGCAGTTTTTTCTCCCCAAGTGGTAATAAATAAGAGATCTAAAGACAGTAGAAGAGCGAAGATATAGCTGATGTTCAAAGTGATTAGCATTCATCTTGAGTCAAAATTAGCACCCTGTCAAAATATTACATACCAGTTTAATTTCTATTATTTCTGTTTTGTTTCGTTTTATTCTTCTTCTACTGCTTTTTCTATATCTTCTTTTTATTCTTCTTGTCATTTGCCTTCTTTTTTCTTGTTTTTTCTACTTTCTTCTTTTTCTTCTTATTCTTTTTTCTTGTTAATTTTACTCTTCTTGTTCTTCTTATTCTTCAATTCTTCTTCTTCTTCTTCTTCTTCTTCTTCTTCTTCTTCCTCTATTTCTTTGTTTCTTCCTCCTTCAACCCCTCATAGATTTTCTGCTCCTGCCCTTCCATTTTTTTTTTTTTTTGCCTTCCCTCACTCTTCCCCATAATCCTCTTTCTCCCCTTCCAGTGGATAGCCCACCTGTTGCGCTCCACCCAAAGAGAATCATTTCCCCTACAGAAACAATTATACTTAACCAAACAAATCTCTCTTAACTGAGAAAATCACATTAGTTTCTTTGTGCCAGAGCTAGACAGCTATTGTGGCGAATTATGCTTAGATCATGTCCCGTAAACATAAAGCCTGCATTACATAACTCGATGATTTAAGTTGAATGTCGACATGGGGATGAAATAGTACATGAATGAAAGGTGGTATTTTTATACCAGAATAATAAATGATGTTTTTCATGCGAAAAAAGAAATGAAAGTTTATACAAACTGTATATATATATATATATATATATATATATATATATATATATATATATAAATAAATATGTATATATATATATTCATATATACATCTATATAAAATTTTGTCAACATCAAAAGTGACAAAATTTTCACATTGAATGAAAATTGGACAAGAAACAATGGTCTCAAACTGTCCGGAAATAGATTCAATTTGGAAGTAGGTAGAAACAACTTTGCCAACCGTGTAGTTAATGAATGGAATAAACTTCCTGCACAGGTAGTGCAATGTAGTTCAGTTCGAAGCTTTAAGAATCATTTAGATAGATACCTAAGTAAGATGCTGTAATGATTATAATTTATCTTATATTATTTGTTTTTGTTTTGTTATCATTTGTCTGTCTGATTTTCATTTATTATTAGTTATATGTCAATTTATTATTATTCACTATTTACCTGTTTGTTTATTATTTAATTATACCTATGCATTTATTCATGTATTTTATTTTTTATTTACATTGTTATAGTTTTTATTTATTATTTTATTATTAATATGATTTTTTTTCGCATCCGACCTAGATATGGATAAAAGGTCTCCTGTCGGCATGCTCCGCCTTTGTAATCCTTTGTAATATATATTTATATCTATATATATATATATATAGATATATATTCATCTAGGTATATATATATATATTTATAGATATATTTATATATTATATACACATATACATATATATATATATATATATATATATATATATAAATATATGTATATATGCTAATAAGAACACGGGTACGTGTGTTCACTTATGCAAAGTAGACCACTTGGAAAAAAGAAACTAACGAAGCAGAGCGCTTTCGTATATTACATCTTCAGTGCAACAAGTACACAGTAATAGAAATGCATAGATAATATATACATGAAAAAAGGAACAAGGACAGTTTGAATAAGGGTAGCGGACAATTACCCTCTGGAGGACGGAAGGTCAATGTCAATGATGGTGGGGCGACATCAGGTCACAGTCGCCAGGGTCAATGCTTCCACTAATGATTGTCGGGCGACATTAGATCATAGTCGCTGGGTTACATTTTACCCTGGACATCGAAGGGGTTGCCAAAAAAAAAAAAAAAAATAATAATAATAAAATAAATAAATAATAAAATGAATAAATGAACAAATAAACATATGAATAGATGAATAAAAGAATATATGAATAGATGAATAAATAAATTATTATATGATTTTATAAATGGATGAATAAATATATATATATATATACATATATATATATATATATATGTAAACAAATAAATAAATAGATAAATAATAGAAGTGCAAATGAACTCGTAACCAAATAAATTAATAAATAGAAAATAATAAAACAAATAAATGAATAAGCAGATAACGGATTTAATCAATAAATACATAAAATGGTTAAGTAGATCTTTAAATAATTAAATGTTCAAATAAATAGGTAGATAGATATACAATTGATTATATAAAATCAATATAAGTTAAGAACGTCAAAAAGATGGGAAAAAAGAATAAACGAACGATTAGTTGAAGAGTTGAGGAAATAGATATTGTAGATAGAGAAAAGGCAAACATGCATTGCATAGAAAAAAGTCTGAACTTTTTAACCTCACGCAGAATTCTCAATAAACCCTCCTTAGGCTACTAGACCCTTTATAGTTCCCAGAAGAACCATTCTTTTCGAATCTAAGGTTTTCATATAATCTGTACCTGATCCTATATCCCCCGTTACTCATACACATACACAAACATAAACACACACACGAACAAATGTATATACGCACAAACGCATGTACATTCAAATACACATACATAAACATATGCACATGCAGATACACATATGCATACATATACACGTACATATACACATACATATACATATACACATACACATACACATACACATACACATACACATACACATACACGTACACATACACATACATATACACACACACATACACATACACATACACATACACATACACATACACATACACATACACATACACATACACATACACATACACATACACATACACATACACATACTCATTCACATACACATGCGCATACACATGCACATACATATACACATGCACATACATGTACACATACACATACACATACACATTAACATACATAAACACACACATTCACACACATACACTTACACATGACATACACTGTCATACTGTTAAACAGACACGATACATATGTTTTACATATATATACACTGTTTATCACATACACTTTCTTATACACAACACCTTTACAATATACACATCGCACACACCCTACACATACACATACATGGGTGGTGCACACAATTTCACATGTATTATCATACATGTTAATTATATATCCAGGGGAGGATCGTTAGTATACGTAATTTGTGTTTTGTGTTTGTTTGGTTACTCAGATGTTCATGTGCGTTCGTATGTCTGTTTGGTGGTCGAGTTGTTGTTGCAGACCCGAAGGTTGCTGACTTAGTTTCTTAGTCAGCTAGAAGGGCCGGGCATTGAGTGAGGGAGTGAGTGAGGGAGTGATATTACTCATCATGTATATGGTGGCGTATACATACACATACACATACACATACACATACACACATATACACATATGCATATGCATACACATACACATACATATACACATACACATACACATACACATACACATACACATGCACATACACATACACATACACTTACAAATACACATACACATTCATATACACATGCACTCACACATACACATACATATACACATACACATACACATACACATACACATACACATGCACATACACATACACATACACTTACAAATACACATACACATTCATATACACATGCACTCACACATACACATATATATACACATACACACACAAATACATATGCACATACACATACACATACACATACACTTACGCATACACATACGCATACACATACAAATACATATACACATACACAAACACATGTATATGCACATACACATACGCATACACATACACATAGCGTGAAAGGGATTTGTTCTGGTCCTTACCCCCTGCTACGAGTGTGGTTGGTTCTTCTGTGAAAATAGAAATTTGGGCCACAGAAAGTGGTCTTTCCTAATCTCGGAAGCCAGTAGCGCTTCGAGTTGGAAGAGTTTTAAACCATCGATAACTGAGCGGTCTAAGGCACTGACTTAGGGAACCTCTTGGCGCCAGAGCAGTAGCTTCGAATCCTCTGCACAACGGTCATATAAGTTATCTGATATATATATATATATATATATATATATGTATATTTATATATATATATATATATACATATATATATATGTACATATGTTGATGAAGGTGGAAAAAGAAGTCACAGGTCTGATTCCGAGTATTTCGATTTTTTTTTTATTCCCGACTGGTTTCGCTCTATGCTTCTTCAGAGTAATGTGACTCTGGGATGAAGCTGGTGGTATACATAGAAAGAATAGGGCCGCATTCCCTCTATGAAGTTGGGCTCCGTTTGTTATGAACAGAGTATACAATAACTTTTTTTTTTTTTGGTAATGTAGCTATTAAAAAAAAAAAAAGGAAGATTTTAGATACAGCTTCGGTGTGTGTGAAATATCCGAGGGTGTAACAGTGTAAGTAGAAATGAGTAAGTGGTGCAAAAATATGAAAAACCTGAAAAAAGTGTCCACAGATAACTTAAAATGAAATGATAACACAGCCAGACAAAATGAAAAAGAATAATATAAAATTAAATAAAAACAATGTGATAATTTGAAGTGATGTAACGTCCTATGACATCACATCGTATTTTGTTGTACGACATAAGATGTTATAGTTTAACAAAGAATACCCTAAAAAATACAATTCTATATATGTAATACAATAATAAAATAATAGTAATATAAATACCAGAGCCAGACAGAATGAAAATAATGTAATAACTTAAGTGATGTAACGTCCTATATGACATCTCATCGTATTTGTTATACGACGTAAGATATAATTTAATAAAGAATTCCCCCTAAAAAAGTAGTAATATAATTTTACATCAAGTAATGTAATACAGATATTAGAATGAAACATAATGAAACAAAATATCTATAAACTGACCGGCATCAAGCCCTCAACCCAGGAAGTGTGGACATTTGGGCACCGGATAGAGTTCCTCGCATTATGTGGCGCTGTTCCGGGGCAGGTCCTTAAAGCTGCGTATTTAGCTGAAAATTTTGCCCATTTTATATCCCCTACTTTTTTTTATTAATGTTGGCATTAGTGATTATGTATAAGGCTTCAATCACCTTCCTTTGTCTTTTTGTTAAAACTTTCTTCATTACCTCTTCCTGTTGCCAGTCGGGAAGATGTCCTTCTTGCTCCACGTGGCCCACCATCGCGCTTGAGAGGCGGTGATACCTTAGGTCCACCTTGTGCTCTCTTACCCTGGCTTGTAGAACCCTGTGGCTTTTACCCTAGTAGGTCTTATCACAGTTGCTACATGGTATATTGTGTATGACGTTTGTTGTTTTTGACGTTGGTATTATTAGTTGCTTGATTATCCTTCCCGTATTATTCACTATTTCCAGTCCTAGTGGGCGTGCTGCTTCCCCCAGTGTACGTGAGAATTCTCTTCCCTCTTATCTTGGCACCTTCTGGTTGACGGGCCATCCCTGCATCTATTCCATTGTTCTGGGTTAGAAGCAGTACCGCAAGACAAAGCATATCCACAGCTTATATATATATATATATACACATATATATATATATATATATATATATATATATATATGTATATATATATATATGTGTGTGTGTGTGTGTGTGTGTTGTATATTTATATAAATATAAATATATATATATATATATACATATATATATATATATATATGCAAAGTAGACCACTTGGAAAAAAGAAACTAACGAAGCAGAGCGCTTTCGTATATTACATCTTCAGTGCAACAAGTACATAGTAATAGAAATGCATAGATAATATATACATGAAACAAAGGAACAAGGACAGTTTGAATAAGGGTAGCGGCCAATTACCCCCTGGAGGGCGGAAGGTCATTGTCAATTAACTTATGATGGTGGGGCGACATTAGGTCACAGTCGCCAGGGTCACATTGTCGCTGGGTTACATTTTACCTGATATTATCTTACTAATTTCTTGACAAACAAAATTATCAAGTATGTATAAGCCCTTGTGTAGGTTGGTATTTTGATTACTGGTGGTATGAATCAAACTACACTCTATTAAATTTCTTGCTATTATGTTGTTGGTATAATAGATTGGCTGGGCATTACCCCAATCAACTGGATGATTATTTAATTCAATATGCTTGAATATACCACTAGAATTATTGCCATCCCTAATATTTTTCTTGTGTTGTTCAATTCTGATGTTTAAGGGTTTGGCAGTTTGACCTATGTAAAATTTATTACACATTTTGCAAGGAATTTTATAAATGCATCCTTTTTTAATTTCAATACTATTGTTGATGAGTTCATGTTTTACTGTACTATCATTTTTAAAAACTACCTTAACGTTAAATCTTTTTAATAATTCTGTGATACTTAAAATTTTTTCTTGAAATAGTAAAATTAAAACATTATGATAATTAAAAGGTGATTTAGGCTGAGGAGTTAAAAATTATTTCCTTGCAAAATTGTAAGCAATATCAAGGAATTGCTTAGGTTATTTTAATTCTAGCCCAATGTTAGAAACATTTCTGATTTCTTCATCAATAAATTCAGGACTACAAATACGAAAAGCTCTTAAAAACATAGAAGCAAAGACTGTACGTTTAATATTACTTGGATGAGAATAATAATAATGGATATATGAACTTACAATGGTTGGTTTACGATATACTTTAAATTTAAGGCTATTGTCATGACGTAGGATAGTGCAATCTAAGAAAGGTAAGGTACAATTTTTTTGTACCTTACCTTTCTTAGATTGCACTATCAAGGGCTTATACAAACTTGATAATTTTATTTGTCAAGAAATTAGTAAGATAATATCAGGTAAAATGTAACCCAGCGATTATGTAATCCTGGCGACTGTGACCTGATGTCGCCCCACCATCATAAGTTAATTGACAATGACCTTCCGCCCTCCAGGGGGTAATTGGCCGCTACCCTTATTCAAACTGTCCTTGTTCCTTTGTTTCATGTATATATTATCTATGCATTTCTATTACTATGTACTTGTTGCACTGAAGATGTAACATACGAAAGCGCTCTGCTTCGTTAGTTTCTTTTTTCCAAGTGGTCTACTTTGCATAAGTGAACACACGTACCTGTGTTCTTATTAGCATATATATATATATATATATATATATATATATATATATATGTATATATATACATATGTGTGTGTGTGTGTGTGTATGTGTGTGTGTGTGTGTGTGTGTGTGTGTGTGTGTGTGTGTGTGTGTGTGTGTGTGTGTGTGTGTGTGTGTGTGTGTGTGTGTGTGTGTGTGTGTGTGTGTGTGTGTGTGTGTGTGTGTGTGTGTGTGTGTGTGTGTGTGTATACAGAGAGACAGAGTAAAAAATAGAGAGAACACCATTTTCGTTCATATATATAAGAAAGAATAAAGAAATAGAATCCCCAACGAACTTCATCACTATATATTTCATTCTGATTACCTTCAGTTGATTTTACTTGTCAGAAGGAACGCCACAGTAGAAAAAGAATTAGAAGGACCATATACAATGGGGATTCAAGAGGATTAACACGACTCATGTGATGGTATGACCCAAAGTCCTAAAAACTTTCACTTCATTATGCAAAGCAAAGCGAGCGAGGAAAAATGAGTTTGCTTTTTCTATTTTTTGTACGAAAAAATAAATAAAGATGTTTCATTATACAAACTAAAGTCATCTCCCTATTACACGCTTCTTACTTCCACATAAAATCTTATATCTTATTATCATGAGGCATTGCTGAAGTAAGCGTGTATGATTGTATAGTAAATCATGCGTATCTGTTTTTCATTTCTTTATGTCCTTTTCTCAGAAACTAGAGTAGACCTTTGTGGATCAGTGAATGATATACACTTATTTTTACAGGAAAAAGGCTACGGCCTTAGTATCTCTTACTCCGTACAATCTCCGTTCACCCCTTTGTTACCAAGACACACTCGAAAAAGGAATAAAATCCCCTAGTGTCTGCAATAATAAAATATATTGAGTGCGCCACCATATTCAAAGGGAAAGACTATGATATTTAATACTTTTTTCTTTTCTCCTCGTTCATTAATTTATTAGTGTCACCTTCAACTCCTACGATAAAAACCGGATACAAAATTTCCTCGATTGCAATATTGTCCGTATGTATGATGATCCGGTAGATACCCTCAGCAGAGACTGCTTCGCAGATCTTCAGTATAACAAGCATATAACTATTAGTGTGTTATATGCTAACATTTTAGCATTACAATTTTGTTACACAAATCACGAATATGGTTGTAAATACCACAGTATGTTCTCATAAACATACATACATACATACATACATACATACATACATACATACATACATACATACATACATACATACATACATACATACATACATACATACATGCATACATACATGCATGCATGCATACATACATACATACATACATACATACATACATACATACATACATACATACATACATACATACATACATACATACATACATACATACATACATACATACATACACACATGCATACATACATGCATACATACATACATACATACATACATACATATATATATACATACATACATACATACATACATATATACATACATACATACATACATACATACATACATACATACATACATACATACATACATACATATATACATACATACATATATACGTACATAAATACATACATACATACATACATATATACATACATACATATATACGTACATAAATACATACATACATACATACATACATACATACATACATACATATATACATACATACATACATACATACATACATACATACATACATACATACATACATACATACATACATACATACATACATACATGCATACATACATACATACATACATACATACATACATGTATACATGCATACATACATACATACATACATGCATACATACATACATACATACATACATACATACATACATACATACATACATACATACATACATACATACATACATACATACATACATACATACATGCATACATACATACATACATACATACATACATACATACATACATACATACATACATACATACATACATACATGCATACATACATACATACATACATACGTACATACATACATACATACATGCATATATACATACATCTGTGTGTGTGTGTGTGTGTGTGTGTGTGTGTGTGTGTGTGTGTGTGTGTGTGTGTGTGTGTGTGTGTGTGTGTGTGTGTGTGTGTGTACATTAGGATCTGTTGTTTTGTGATAATGCATTATGAATATCTACTGTATGAGAATTTACATATATTGTGAAATATACCTTCATATTAGATTCAGAAATCTTTGCTGGAATTTTTCTACTCATTTAACACTCTGAAATGATCTTAATGGCTCATGGACGTGAAACCTTACTTTAGAAGGGGAGTATACCTCCGGTGAATTTCCGTAATTAACAAACGAAGGGTGAAGAAATAAAATATTGCAATTATTGAAGAGAATCGCCCCAAAGCTTCGACGGGGTTCTTAGAGTGAAGTATAAGTGGAAGAGGAAGAGGATTGGGAGGAGGAAGAGGAGGAGGATTGGAAGGAGGAAGAGGATGATAATTGGGAGGTGGAAGAGGAGGAGAAGGAAGATAAGAGGAGGAATGGGAGGTAGAGGAGGAGTAGAAGAGGAGTGAGAGAAGGAAGGGGAAGAAGAATGTGGAGACGGAGGGAAGGAGGAGGAGAAGGAGGAGGAGAAAGAGGAGGAGAAGGAAGAGGAGGCTGTGAATCAAGAGGACGAAAGGGAAGATGGAGAGAAATAAGGAGAAGAAGAATGAGAGCAGGAGGAACAGGGAGAGAAGTAATTAGA
>NC_134778.1:3246132-3248632 GCF_046742065.1 Oratosquilla oratoria
AGCTCAGATAAGTTTAGTAGAATTCCCGCCATAGTAGGTCAAGAATAACGAACAGAGATACTTCCTCGGGCGAGCACACCCTTTCTTCAGGAGATGGACAACCTATCCAACCTTGCGCATCCTGCGAAGGGCTTTCGAGTCCTTACTCAGACCCTGGCCGAAGAAGCTAAGCACGTGGATTAATTAGATAATTCTATGTCTATGGCCATTTCAGAGGAATATTCCCAATGACTTCTGGTGTCTATTTTACGGCTGGTGTGTTATAATGGTCTTGAAATGAACATTTTGAACTATAGATCCTAGGATGTTCTGAACTCCTTTCTGGAGCTCTCAGTTGCTTCCCACTTTCATTTGGAGAAAATGGCACAAGATGCAGGGATATGAATTAAAAACGCTTATGAAATCAATTCACAATTTTCATTTACAAATCAATATACATACATGGACACACACGCGCGCATACACACACACACACACACACACACACACACACACACACACACACACACACACACACACACACACACACACACACACACACACACACACACACACACACACACACACACACACACACACACACACACACACACACACACACACACACACACACACACACACACACACACACACACACACACACACACACACACACACACACACACACACACACACACACACACACACACACACACACACACACACACACACACACACACACACACACACACACACACACACACACACACACACACACACACTCGGTGGCACAGTTGGTAGAGCGCTGAACTGGGAAGTAGAAGTGCTCCCAGTACACAGTTCGAATCCTGCCCAGGGCCGAAATTATTTCGGTATCGCTGTGCCTCGGGTCGTTACTCTGACTCTCGTGGGCGGGGAGTTGTGTGTGTGTGTGTGTGTGTGTGTGTGTGTGTGTGTGTGTGTGTGTGTAAGGACCTACGAGCTCTGATCTCTCTTCCAGGAGGGAAATAGCTGTCGATCACGAGTCCAACACGTGATCCAAAGACCAAGTGAATACACACACACACACACACACACACACACACACACACACACACACACACACACACACACACACACACACACACACACACACACACACACACACACACACACACACACACACACACACACACACACACACACACATGAAAGCATAAAATCCCATTACCCATTTTTGTATGTTTCGTATGTTATTCTATTACTCCTATTTCCTATACAAGATTATTTTTTCTCGACATCTTTTTCTTAAAATAACGTTGGAGTTCACCCAACATACATTCTTATTCAGGAAAGATTACCCAAGCGCAAAATATCTGAAACTACATCTGTCGGTCTTATGCCAGAAGGAGATAAGGAAGGAAATTGCTCCTGTGTTTGAGACCCTTGGACCAACATTGACGTTTTCGAAGGAGGCTTTCGTGAGATGTTACATGGACATCGGTGGGACACCATAGATGGACCCTCCGCTTAGTCTCACGTCGACAGGTTGTCTTAGAGGGTAACCGCTGTCTTCTCACGACAGAACAAGCGAAGCGTGGTGTGTCTTAGTGACGCGACCCATGATGGGGGTCACTCCCGGTGAGTTCACATTACAGGAATGGAATTGGGAAGGACAGAACCGTCAAAACCAGATACAAGAGTTTCCCAAACACTTATCTATTTATTTATTTCTATAGCGATCTTCGACTGAATTTTGAATTTGGTACCTTATCCTGCTTTAAGCTACTTTATAAGAAATATTGATATAAAAACACTAATAGAATAAGTAAGACCTGATTTAATCGTCAGCTGAGCTGTTGAACTACAACAACTCTCATAAATATAAATATACCTTAATCAGAATAAACTATAAATAAGAAAGATAAGGAGCTTACAGCGGGAGGCACTGAACATAAAATAAGTTCGTAAACTTTCCCAGATGTGTTCCGACATTCCAAAATATCCGATCTTGTGATGAACCAAAAGCGCTAATATTCACATCATTTGACAAAATCATCCATTTAGATCCACTTCATCGGAAAGAAATCAGTACAAAAACAAAAGTAGATAAATCAATCGAGATGAGAAAACAGCGGAAGGAGAGAGATAGGAAAAACGACAAAGATAAAAACAAGACATGGAGGAAAATGGGAGAGGTTGGCATGAGACAAGGAGGAGAGATTTTTTTTTTTTTTTTTTTTTTTTTTTTTTTTTTTATCCACGAGGCTGAGACCAAATGGGAAGGAACACGAAGAAATCATCTTCAATTTTCAGACGGTCACCGTGATTAGAGAGGGAGAGGGAGGGAACTTCCTGAGTAGATTGTAAAAGTTGCAAGAAGTTTAGTAACACAGAGAAGGAGTACAAAAGAAAGAGTAGATATTATGGAGGTTAGAAAGGGGTGGATGAATAAGAAGTTAGATATATGGATAGATAAATCGATAGATTGGTAAGTGATGGATGAAGCATCAAGTATGTAGACAGACAGACAGACAGACAG
>NC_134778.1:3263632-3266132 GCF_046742065.1 Oratosquilla oratoria
AAAATAAAAAACGGGGAATCACAATTTAGATCAAGATATAGCGAAATGGCAAAGCTGGTTAAAAAGAAATACACGTACAGCGGAACGTAATTATGAAATTAAGGTTGCCAGTCAAGCAAGATCCAACCCAAAGGGTTTCTTTCATCTCTATAGAACAAAAAATAAAGAAAGAATAGAACCAAATAAAAACGATGAAAATGTCATGATAGAATCGGAAGAAAAAATGAGTGAGGAGTTTAACAATTATTTTCTATCAGTGTTTACTAATGAGAGGTTAGATGAAGTACCTGACTGCGATCCAATTTTCAGAGGGGATGAAGAAAGTAGTCTATACAATATCAGCATTAGTAATGAAGAAGTACTCAAGCATATTGAAAGACTTAAAGCTACAAAATCCCCGGGTCCAGACGAAAATTTTCCGAGAGTGCTTAAGGAGTGTAGATTTGAAATTGTGAACAGTTAGTTAACATATTTAATAAATTGGTAGATACTGGTTTTGTGCCTATTGCTTGGAGACAGACAAAGAGTGTCTCTGTTTTAAGAAGGGAGATAGATCGTCTATATGCAACTACAGGCCAATCAGTTTGACATCGGTTATAGGAAAATGCTTGAATCAGTAATAGTAAATAGATTCAGAGAACACATCGAAAGACATGATTTAATTCGTGATTCTCAGCATGGTTTCTCCAAGGGTATGTCATGTGTGACTAACCTTCTATCCTTTTACACTAAAGTATATAAGGCGTCAGATAACAATGATAATTACGATGTTATTTACCTTGACTTTAGTAAAGCGTTTGACAAGGTGCCACACCAGAGACTACTAAATAAAAGCAAAGCCCGTGGCATAGGAAGAAAAGTGTTAGAATGGATTAGAGCTTGGGTTAGTAATTTTTGTCTTATTCCAATCCATACGGTGGCAAACACGTAGACAAGGAAGGCCTGCGTATGGATTGGAATAAGGCAAAAATTATTTTAATTTAAAGTGCAGTTTCAAAAGGAAAATAATAGAATCCTCCTTGATAAATCAATTTCCTAATTTTAATATCTAAATGGACAATGGTCACCAGACTGTATTACTACCTGGGCAGTCAATAAATCACTACCATCTTTGGTGAAGGCGGGTGATTTGCCACGCAAAGCATTAGACGCCCCGTAAGCCCTGCCCATGTTCCTTCTTCTTTCTCTGTATATTAGACATGCCTTTTGCTCCACTACTCTGTATTCCACTGAAGAGGATCACAGTCCGTGATCGAAATATATGGATATCATCTATTCCATTTCTTCTTATCCAACATAGTGGGTTCTTGTTGAAACATGTATATATATATATATATATATATATATATATATATATATATATATATATATATATATACATATATCATTCTTGTATCATGAAAAACACTGATTGGTTAAAACATTTGCTTGTGAGTGTACATAGAGAATATGTTTGCAATAGCAGAGTGGGAGATAACGCGACTTTGGTCCTTCATTGTACATCATCTTGTTACCCTGATTAATGTTCATACAGGGGAAAAATGGCCCTTAATGACCCTGGTGACACAGTGCCTCACAAAGGTAATTAGTCTCTTTTTGATGACAACGCTCTTCTCTCCTCTGCGAGTCTCAACAGCGTATGTTAGAGAAAGTTTAGAAATTTGAGTACCTTAATGGTTTGTTGATAAGTGTATCTTAAGAAAAGGGTGAAAGTGAAAAACCATCACTGGTGGATGTTACAATTTAATAAATTTCTTTACCTAACATTTCTACAATGTGACGCCAGTCATTATCATTTATACACAGTGGAGGGTTCTCTAAACCTAATCAAGCCTGAGACTGTCTCAAGTGATACAGTGGCTACTTTAATAATTTTGTTTAAGCCAATGTCAGTTTTATTTAGCTCAGAAGCACCATGGATTTTAATAAGTTTAATTGTGCTGTGTTGCTTCTCATTCACGTAGTCCTACCAAGGAGAGGAGGGGCCTTAAAAATAAACAAAATGTTCTGACTGCAGCCAGTTTACGAGAAATAGCGTCACTCGATAAATCAGGGTGTAACGGAGTAGAAATTTCTCTGTTGCAGCCTTATGGTAAAATGTCATTCACGTAAAACATTACATGTAGGCTACTCATTTTTATCACACTAAAACTTAATAAGCCAAATAAATATATTATATTGTCCTCACAAGTTTATTCCTCTTTCTCTTTCTCTTTCTTCTCTTTCTTCTCTTTCCCCATATCTTCTTTTCTTGCTTCTTCATCTCCCTTTCTATCTCTTTTTCCTCAACCTCCTCTTTGCTATCCATGGTTTCTTACTCCTTCACCTCCTCTTTCTTCTCCTTTTCCTCTCTCTTCCTCTTTGACCTTTTCTCTCTTCTTTTCATCCTTCTTTCTCCTACTTGTCGTCTTTGCCCTCATTCTACTTTTATTGTTCCCTTTCTTTTTCTTCTGTGCCTTCTTCTTTTCCTCATTTATTCTAAAAACATTTGGTTTCTTAT
>NC_134778.1:3291132-3296132 GCF_046742065.1 Oratosquilla oratoria
TCTGGATTCCAAGGAAAGACCACCTCGCTTGCGCGGGATCGGGTTTTGTGGGAGGGGAAGAATGTCTGCAGGAAAATGAAAAGATAGTAGCGTATAAAAGAGGGCTATTGCCACCGGGCGATTTGCGAGCGATTAGGGGCTTGTTGGTGGTCGTGACTCGGGAGAACTGGGCTAGGAGCTTGGACGGCGGCGTCAATGCCGGGAGGAAGAGCAGATTATATCACCAACGAAAGTTTGGAAAATGGTAGGAGACGTAGTAGGAGAGAAAGGGGGAAAAACGGAAAAATCTTTAGTGGGAGGTAAACTGAAATGAGAAGATGTAGTATAAGAGAAAGTTAGAAAGGAAACGAATTTTAGTCGAAGAAAAAGGAAGTGTATATGTTTGTGCGTGGGATGTGGCTATGTTCGTGAGAGGTGTGTGTGTGTAATTTAAGGTAAGTAGATTTCACTTCCCGCGTGTAGACGGCGTTCCTGATTAGCCCCAGGTAAGGCATGGGAATTCCTGTCTTACCCCAGGTTGGGTTTGAGCTGTTTGCGTATTTTTGTAGCCTGTCAGTTAATGGGCTACATGCGATATTATTATTATTATTATTATCATTATTACCATTACTATTATTATTATTACATTATTGCGGCTATCACCAGTCGAGCTGGTGAAGGGGTGTATTACTTGTAGGTACGGTTATACACGTCTTATCGTGTACACCGCACGTGGGACGGGCGCAGCTGACAGATAGTCTGTACGGTGTGGTCTAGGTGTAATATGTTGTATCAGATGTTTGTGTTTGTCGTGCAGTTTTTCTAGGTGTCTTGAGTGAAGTTTGTGTTTGTGTTGGTTGAGTGGACGGATGTTGGAAATTTGGTGTAGAGACTCAGTGGTTCTGAAGTCGCTCCATCGCGAGCCCGTGATGAACTGGACAGCGGCATTCTGAACCTTCTGATGCTCGTAGTTATTAGTGGCACATGTCAGCTGGCTTAGTCCCGGAGATTGGCACAGAATCGGTCTGACGAGGGCTAGGTACAATCGACGTTTGGTTCTCAGTGTTGCAGTTTTGAAGCGTCTGAGCTTACCCAGCACAGCCCTAGCCTTCGCTCCCTGCTTGCGGAAGTGTGGGGTCCAGGTAAGGCCACTATCAAGTGTGCTACCCAGCACACGGGTATGGTCCTTCGCTGGGATGTTTGTGTTGTTTATTTTAAGAGGAGTGTTTGTGATTGTTCTGTTGGTTCGTTTGCAGCAGAAGTATACAGCATTGCATTTCGACGCGTTGGTCTTAATGCGCCACTGTTGCTCCCACGCGTGTGCCCCGTCTAGGATGTTTTGCATTACGTGTAACGCTCCCTGCAGCGTTTTGTGTCTGCTTATGTGGTTAGTGTCGTCCGCATACGAAAGAGTTAGAGCCTGGTTGCGCGGATAAGCTGGCTCTGGCAGGTCATTCGTATATAGATTGTACAGAGTGGGGGCAAGGACTGACCCTTGCGGTACTCCAGCCTTCGGCACAAAAGGTTGGGACAGACAGCCCCGCCACTTTATTCTTATTGACCTGTCGTCCAGGTAGTTGCAGAGCAACCTTGTGAACGGCAGGGCAAAGTCGAAGTTGTGGTACAATTTGTACTTAAGGCCTTCATGCCAGACCGTAGAAGGGGGCTTCCATCGTGCAGATATCAAGGAGTTCTCGGAGGATTGCTTCAGGGATGGCGAGGGGTGTTGAGTTGGGCTTGTGCCAGTAAAAGAGACTATCGACCTCATCTGCCAGAGTATTTACCACAAGCCCAACTCAACACCCCTCTGCACGATGGAAGCCCCCTTCTACGGTCCAGATGGGAAGATGCGCGTACAGGTTGACGGCGTGGCAATGGGATACCCCCTTGGGCCACTCTTCGCCAACTTCTATATGGGATCCATCGAAGAGGAAATCTTCAACGACCTTCCTGACATGAAGCCCTCCATCTACGTCCGGTATGTCGACGACATCTTTATTAGCGCAAAAGATCCTCAATCAGTAACTCAACTCTTACACATGTTCAAGAAACATTCAACCCTCAATTACACCTATGAACACCAACGCAACGATGGCACTCTCCCCTTCTTAGACATACTAGTAGGCACAGCTGTAGATCGATTCACAACTGAAGTCTACGTCAAAGACACTAACCTCGGTTTCTGTCTTAACGGCAGTAGCGAATGCCCAGAACGCTACAAACAAAGTGTCATCCGATCACTAGTGAACAGAGCCTTCTCCCACAGCAGTACATGGAAAACTACGAATAACGAACTACAACGTATAACAACACTACTCGTCAACAACGGCTATCCACAGCACTCCATCGAATCCATCATCAAAAACAAGATGAACTCCTTTATTGCCCAACCAACACCTACAAACACCAATATACCAACACTAGATCTGTACTACAAAGGACATATGAACACCGGCTACAAAGAAGACGAAAGAACACTTCGAAATATTATCACACGTAACATTCGACCCATCAACCCAGACACTAAGATACGCCTAATCATATACTACAAAACCTCTAGAACACACACCCTGGTAATGAAGAACAACAGCCAGCCCCCAACCCTCCCCTACAAGAAGTCAACGTCGTGTATAAGTTCGATTGCCCTGTCGGTGATTGTCAGCACCGCACCTCCTCATACATCGGCATGACTTCCATGACCCTTTCAAAAAGGTTATCATACCACCTCCAGAACGGCGCCATCAAAACACAAATGACTAAAGAACACAAAACCACCATCACCAGACAAACACTAAACGAAAACACTAAAATAATTTACAAAGCTCATGACCCCCTTCGCCTTAAGATGGCCGAAGCAGTGAACATTTACATCAAAAAACCTTCCATTAACATACAACTCATGCCCACAACCACACTCCCAAGCAATAGACGCATATAACACAAACAATTACACCCATTTCCACAATCCACAAGAAAGTTGCTACTTCCACGTACGCAACGCTACGGATCACGGCAAAAGACAATGACGTCTCCCAGTGTTCGGCCAATGTACGGCCTGTATATAAACCCTTGTAATCACCAAAACTTTGTAACTCCCTCCCTGAGGATGACCGAGTAAGGTCGAAATACGTATTGGAGAAAATAAACAAAGAGAAAACCGCACCAAATATCTTTTGGACACCTTCTCAGCTATTTGGAACCAGCACAGAAACTTGTTGCACGAGACAAATTAAAGCTTCAATATAAGCTCAACAACGCCATTGTCGCTGTAGACTTCTTGAAATCATGTATATATATATATATACATATATGTATTATATATGTATATATGTTTATATATATATATGTATATACATATATATATATATATTTACATATATGTGTATGCATATATATATATATATATATATATATATATATATGTGTGTGTGTGTGTATGTATATGTATATATACACACACATATATATGTATATATATATATATATGATTCTTTGTTTGCATGCGTGTGTGTGTGTGCGTGTGTGTGTGTATGTGTGTGTGTCTGTGTGTGTGTGTGTGTGTGCGCGCGCGCTCATATGATTTTATAAGTTTGTGTGAATGTGTATGTATATGGTGTGCTCATAAGTAATTTAGGTGTGGCACAGATGTGGCACTGCAGACTACAACCCTCATGACGGTGGAATTTACAGAGGGGACCACGGAAGGAGGAAAGAATCTATAGACAAAAAAAGAAAAAAAAATCTTGCTGATGGAGTTTTAATGACACTATTTAAAATGGGGAACCCTTTCTTCTTATCGTCCTTACCTCTTCGTGAAAGATACTCTGAATTTGCGAAGCTTTGGACACTTCCATTTGGAAACCATCATCATGTTGATGTCCTTCACATAACATACGTTTCATTCGATGCTTATGTTTCTTTTAGTAAGAGACCACCCTTTTCCCCGTAATTTCCTCTTTTACGCTTTTCCTCTTCAAATACTCATCCAGTCAGCTATTTTCACCTCAGGCGTTCTTCCAATTGATTTCCAGCCAGCCTTGAAGGGTAAGCTATTTTCACCATTTGATTGTTTAGTCACCCTTGAAGTGTTAGCTATTTTCACCATTTAATGGTGGTGTAATTAGAAACGTGTGGGGCTCGTATTTACTAAGTTGTGGGTTCGAGTCTCGCACTTCTCTTCAATTCCAAGTAATAACTCATTCCTCAACAGTCTTAAGGTGGCGGTTTTGACCACAGCTATATACCTCCTGGTATCGGATCCTTACATCCTTCATATTTTTCGTCCGTTCAACAAAACTATAGCTTATAGTATCATTCGATACCTTATTTTTTTTTATCTTTTTCATATATGTACATATATTTCCGTTTTTCGCAGTACGTATTAGTATCCATGTTACTCCGTCTATTATTCTATTTTTTTTTTTCAATCTGTATGGACTATGGATCCTAATCACAGTCTATAGTTGATCTAATTTTCATATCCACACATAAGTATTGGCTAGATCATATCTACTAGCGTCTGTGGTCATTCTTGCTTTGCATTTCCTTGTTCTCATTTTTGTCACTTTGTACATTCCCTCTCCTCATGTCCCTCTTCTTCTTGACAACTCTTCTCCTTCGGCAGAATCTCTCCTTTTCTGTAGACGTCTGTAGCTTCTTCCCGTTCCCTGTTTCCTCGACAATTTCCTTCACATTCTCTACGTTTTTACCTTCTTACACCTTCCCTTTCCCTCTGGTTTTCCTCTTTTCCTTACGCACATCCAGACGTCTGTAGCTTCTTCCCGTTCCTTATTTCCTCAACAATTTCCTTCACATTCTCCACGTTTTTACCTTCTTACACCTTCCCTTTTCCTCTGGTTTTCCTCTTTTCCTTACGCACTTCCCTTTCCTCGCGGCTTCCGCTTTTCCTCGTCCCTTCCGATCCCTCCGTCTTCCCTTTCCATCCCAAATCCAGGCCCGCTTCCTTTCGTCTTTCTCCTCCTTTGAGTTGGCCAAGGAAGGCCACTGTATAACGATCAAGT
>NC_134778.1:3303632-3306132 GCF_046742065.1 Oratosquilla oratoria
TATATAATATATATATTTCATGAATCATAAATGAATAATTGATTGTTAGGTAGAGTAGCTAGGTGTACACTTGTATGCAACACGTAAGAAAAGGCGGGCGAAATGAAGTCTTGATTATGCTGTAGACGAGTCTTGATTCTGGTCATACAGACGGAAACTCTCCTGGTCCTCTCTTCAAATCTCTGGAACTAATGAGTTGTTTGAGGAGAGGCTGATACAGGATAACTTCTGGTAGGTGAATCTTTTGGTAGTCGGGAACACGTAGGATTTTTATTGTTGTTTTGTAGTCAAGAAATAACAGTAAGGTTGTCGAGTCACACTTAATCCAGCAGCTCTCTAGAGATGTCCAAAACAACTCGAAAAATAGAAGGCTATGCATTTCGCGTGGAGATCGTCAATTTACGGGTTTTATATTTGAGATCCAAAGGTTTTTTTAATTGAGTTACCGTAATCGACAAATCCGGGGAAAAGAAAATCTATGTAGATTCAGATGAGCCAAGAGCGTCTGGTTCTTTTCTTGATTTCTCTCTTCTCTGCAGTCGCTTTCTGCTTGGGTCTCCGTTCGGGGTCTCTCTCTGCTTCTTCTTCCACCGTCGTCGCGCCAAATTTTAATTTTGTGACGTATATATATGTACACACACACACACACACACACACACACACACACACACACACACACACACACACACACACACACACACACACACACACACACACACACACACATATATATATATATATATATATATATATATATGTTGCAAAAATAATCACAATAACGCGTGACGAAAAGATATTGCAGAAACCACAGGGAAATTAAAGTCGGAATACTGAACGTTTTCGCCTATTACGACATCCTCAGAGTACAAAGAAAGAAAAAATAGAACACAATATTTATACAGAAGAAAGAAAACTGGGAGAGGTCATAGCCACATAAAACCTTCGGACATTATACATACAACACATTCAATTACAAATGGAAATGTTAATGTTAATAAAAATACATATACATTAATATACACATGGAAATAAGAATAGTAATAGTAACAAGAAAAAAAATAATAAACAAGAGAAAAAAAAATAAATAAAAAGAACAAAAACCATGTGGCCGAAAGGTCCATAGGACAATTGGTAAACTAGGTACTGCTATACTATCCTATGATATTGTTAAACCAAAACACAAGTAATATCAAATTGTACAAAAAAAAAAAAAACACAACATTTAACAGAAATACGAAAACTGGAAAGGTTATGCCACATAAAACTTTCGGACGTTATACATACATACACACTCATATACACAGAAATATTAATGGTAACAGTAAGTATACACACAATCATATACACATGGAAATAATAATGGTAATAGTAAAACAAACAAAAAAATACAAAAGAACAAAACCTTGTGGCTGAAAGGTCCACAGGACATTTGGTACCATTAGGAAATTTGGTACTGTTTTACTATCCTATTAATTTTAAAATTGTCTAGTTTAAATAAACCTAAACTCAAGTTAAAATTATTATCAAAATCGTTCTTTATGAAACAGGATTCAATAATGTTCCTATCTAAAGCTGAATTACAATCAACAGTTTTCTTAACGTTGTCCACGTCAATGTTGTGGTTTGTGTCTCTAACATGGACAAAAACCCCACTGGACATTTGGCCCGTCCTTATACTGTACTTATGTTGTTTCATCCTAATATTCAATTCTTTACCTGTTTGGCCAATATAACAGGAGCTACAATTTTTACAGGTAATACTATAAACACATCCTACATTATTACAAGGGGAATTTTTAATATTTCCATTTGTAATTGAATGTGTTGTATGTATAATGTCCGAAGGTTTTATGTGGCTATGACCTCTCCCAGTTTTCTTTCTTCTGTATAAATATTGTGTTCTATTTTTTTTTCTTTGTACTCTGAGGATGTCGTAATAGGCGAAAACGTTCAGTATTCCGACTTTAATTTCCCTGTGGTTTCTGCAATATATATATATGTATGAACACACACACACATATATACATATATATATACATATACATATACATATATATGTATATATATATGTATATATATACATATATATACACATATGTATATATATATATATATTATAATAAAGTAGTAGCCTCTGTCTGTCTGTTTGTTTGTTTATTTGTTTGTTTGATCACGAACTCCTTCTAGGGTTTTAGAGATAGACCCCCATAACCATATATATTCTGATACCCTATCACTCCAGGTACTTGGATTATTATATTTAATTTAAAAAGAAATTTATTTTGGTTAGAGTTAAGGGTTAAAGTTAGTAGGTTTATGGTGTGGGAACACGCCACTACTGTAGTATCTCCTTAAGTCGCGTAGTATTTTTTGTGACTTAAGAATAAATATGATTAAACAAACCATTATATGTGTCCTTAAACATTATTTATATTTGTGAAATTAATGTTGCCACAAACCATGATAGGTTTTGTAAGAAAAAAGCATGTTAATGTAAAAT
>NC_134778.1:3313632-3318632 GCF_046742065.1 Oratosquilla oratoria
TAAAACGTGGGAAATTGTCATTCATATACATTTCATTCAAACGTTTATAATTACCCTATGAAAGGAAATAAGAACAATTCTGAAACATTTTACATAGACTCCTCAGTCGCATTTTTCTCATATTTGTTCACAAGAATAAATAGATAAATGAATAAACAAATAAATGAATAGAGAAATGCCGCTGACCCTTATTCATACAGTGATTTTCATTTTACTCTGATAATAATTTTATATATAACAATTCTAGGGACGTGGAATTAAAAATGAATTATTTCATGCGTTAAATCAAATTATCCAAGATTAATTCAATTAAAATAAAATGTGCTGACTGTTTTGAAGCCATATCTAAAGACTTTTTTCCGTTATTGTTTCACAGAGTAGTTACTAATTACATAACATTTGCATAGCGCATCAATATTGGAGTTACTACCATTAAATTGTTTCTACAAATGCAGTTACGCTGACCATGCCAGTAAAAGATATCAAAAAATGAATAGATTATATAAAAATTATAATAATAATAAAGAGGTAACCAATACTAGAGGATGTTTAGTACACACGTCACTTTAGTGTTATGTAATAGGACATATGAGCAGATAAGACTAATCAGTTGCAATTATGAATCAAACGTGTGTCTTTGTACATATGAGGTGAGATAAAAAGCTAACAGGCCACAGTGGTAGCTACGCATGTGATTACGTAATCAGGTAATTGAATATGTATTATTACCACAGTCCATGAGATGGTCCTCTTTACTGGTATGTAGGAACACAGCGGAGTTCTTTTTTTTTTTCTTTTTTTTGTTTTACTATATTTGATGAGTTCTTGTGTTCCTTAATTCTTGTAGTCCGTTCTCTTCCTATGTGGCCCCAGTAAACTTCTTCACAGTCCTTACAAGGTAGTTTGTAAACCCCGGGGCTGGTATCCACATTCGTCCTTCGGGTTTTACAAACTATCTTGTGAGGACTGAAGAAGTGTACTGGGGCCAGTCAGGAAGAGAACTGAGTACAAGAATTAAGGAACACAAGAACTCCTTCAAATATGGTAAAAAAAAACTCCGCAGTGTTCCTACATATTAGCAAAGAAAGTCATCACATGGACTGGGATAACGCTACCATCATCTATAAATTCCACTGCAGCTTTCGAAGGATATTTATAGAATCCTCCCTTATTAAAAATATAACTAACTTTAATACCTCCAAAGGTTCCCAGACTGCATAACTTGGATGGCTACTAAGAAATCCATCTCTAAAGCAGCCGGGCTTGACCTCACTATCGGTCAACCTCCGCCCCGACCTCATCAAGGACACATAACCTGAGTGCCCCCTTTTCCTTGTCCCCAAATGTACCCCTTCTCAGCTATATACATGTATACTCTCATACTCCACACTATACATCATTCTGCTGAAGAGGACTAAAGATAGTGGTCGAAATATACAGAATTTCTGTCCATCTTATCTCATTCTTCGACAGTGGGTCAATAAATCATATTTTACAAACGTGCTACTACATTAAACCTTTATATATATATATATATATATATATATATATATATATATATATGTATATATATATATACATTTATACATATATGTATACACACACACACACACACACATATATATATATATATATATATATATATATATATTTGTATATACATATATATACATATATATATATGTATATACATATATATATACATACATATACATACATATATACATATATATATGTATATCTATATATATATTATATATATATAATTACATATTGTATACACACATATATATATATACATATATATATATATATATATATATATATATATATATATATATTGATATGTATTTTAGACAAATGTTTTGGGTGATGGAGAACATAAACACAGGGAAAGGCACGGAACCCAAAACACTCTATGTTTCGTTCGCGTAGAACTTCTTCAGATAGTGTACGGAAAACTGTAATTAAAGTTTACATACTAGACTTAATTATCTTGTCAAATACTTGGAAAAGGTTGTTTTCTGGCGTGTTCTAGAATTGAAATACTAGTTTGTTTAGCTAAATTGATAAGCCCTCTTCGATAGTTCGATGAATTCTTAGTTAAATATATACTGATTCTACAATTCTTCTAGTAAATTTATCAAAACCTTTATGCAGCACTTCAGCTCCTCTCCAGTTTGGTAAATGATCGAATTTTTCCGCATGAAATATTAAAGAATTAGATGTCCTATATGCTTTTATATATTTTTTATGTTCATAAATTCTTTTATCTAATCCCCTTATATATATATATATACATATACATATATATATATATATATATATATATATATATGTGTGTGTGTGTACATATATATATATATATATATATATATATATACATATATATATATGTATGTTCATGTATATATATACCTTTTTCGGTGAAGAGACCACCCACTTATTTCAAGCTTGTTCTAGCTATCGAGGGCATTTTACCTTATCTCTCCTTGTTTGCTTTCGCGCTGAGTGATGGATTACTCATAATCTCTCAGCATTCTTACATAACAACTCGCTCTTTGAGGTGATACGATTGCCTTTGTTAGACTGCTGGGGGGAAAAATTAGTCCTCATTTTTCTCCAACCCTTGACAGGCCTCCTGTACTTCCTTTGTGTTGCTTGCTGAAGCCGAGAAAATATGGTCTTCAAAAAGACGCGTTTCAGCGTTTCGTTTAGAGTGATTATTTGCTGCATTTGTTGCGGTGATTTTTTTCTAAAAAATTCATATTTTGTCATGTGTATTTATGTGTCAATGAAAATATACACACATTATATACACACTATTGTGGACATTTTAATCTGCTCCAATTTATGTGGGAAAGATGCAAGTATATTTGTCGTTGTTGAATACCTCATCTATGTCTCTGAATTATAGAGCAGTGAATAATGAGAAAAAAAAATTAACAGAGGTCTATTAGTACAACTTCAAAAAGAACATTTATGTAAATGAAAGTATCTGATACCATATAGACCAGGTCTGATTGACTGCAATGAATACAAATTTACTCACGCTCACACACGCACATATTCACACACATAAACACACACACACACACACACACACACACACACACACACACACACACACACACACACACACACACACACACACACACACACACACACACACACACACACACACACACACACACACACACACACACACATACACACACACACACACACACACACACACACACACACACACACACACACACACACACACACACACACACACACACACACACACACACACACACACACACACACACACACACACACACACACACACATTCACTCGGTGGTGCGGTTGGTAGAGTCCCTGACTGTCACTAGGGCGGTCCCGGTTTGAATCCTGCCCAGGGCTGAAATAAATTCAGTATCACTGCGCTACGAGTCGTTGCTCCAACTCTCGTGAGCGGGGAGTTAGGGGTGTGTGTGCGTGTAAGATCGGTCTTACGAGCTCTGAGCTCTCATCCAGGTGGGAAAGAGCTGTCGATCACGAGTCCAACACGTGATCCAAAGACCAAGGTGAATACACACACACACGCGCGCGCGCGCGGGCACGAGGGTTGGTCTTGTTCATTGCCCCGACTCCCCTTCCCCGCCCTATAAGAAGATCAGCTCGGGTCAGGACGGCGGCCCACACACTAATGTATGCCATTCCATATCACCTTTGAACTTGTTTATAAGGTATATGATAACGCGTCGACTTATCCATTCTGTAAAAATGTAGTTGTTCTTTAAATGTTCGATTTTGTTGATTTGTGATTTATTATTTTGAGAATGACTCCTTGAAGTCGAAACGTCAACTTTTTTTTTATCAAAATGGATAACTTTGGAAAGCTCATACTCCAAAAGTCAGAATTATAGTGAGGAGAATTGAAAACATTAGAAAGAAAATTATTGATTGTGATAATGCTGTGGTGTTTAACTCAGTTTGCATTAGAGAGAACCTGCGTCCTAAGTGTATATATATATATATAAATATATATATATATATATATTTTTATATGTATATATGTGTATATATATACATATATATATATATATATATATATATATATGTATATATATATGTATATTTGGAAATAAACTCATCTGCTGGGATTCGAACCCTCGCCTGAGCGGCTTGCGTCTTACAAGACGAAGACCGTACCATCACGCCATCCTGACCCTTCAAAACGAAACGATTTAGTTCATGGCCCAGTCGTTCCGCCGAGGGCACCCGGGTGGACCGTGGTATGTACTGTATTTCATCAAATCCTTTATGCAGGCTAGTCTTCCGACAAGTGTTTATATCATTTGACATGATACATACATATATATATATATATATATATATGTATATATATATATATATATATATATATATATATATATATATATATATATATACATACATATGCTGGTACATTGTGACAAGTTGATGAAGGTGAAAAAGTAAAGAGCGAAACCGGTCGGGAATAAACTCAAAAACTTCTTTTTCCACCTTCATCATATATATATATATATATATATATATATATATATATATATATATATATATATATATATATATATATTATATACATATATGTATATATATATATGTATATGTATATATATATATATGTATATGTATATATATATATATATATATATACATATATATATATATATATATATATATATATAAAATGTACCTTTCCTACATTCCCTTCTGGGATCAAATAGGTACTTCACAATTGCTTGGGGTTACCCATGAAATCACACATACAAAAGATGGAGCTTATTAACTAACGTTGATGGGTAATCCCTTTGTAGTAGTCTTGATCCCTATAACAAAAGTCCCGCTTTCTGAGGCAGAAGAGAGTTACAAAATGATTTCATTATTATTATGATTTTTTGTCGCATCCGACCTAGATATGGACCAAAAGGTCTCCTGTCGGCATGCTCCGCCTTTGTAATCCTTTGAT
>NC_134778.1:3328632-3333632 GCF_046742065.1 Oratosquilla oratoria
TTGATTTTAAATCTTTTCAAAATTATGCAAATTGTTTGCTGATTGTTCCATCACCCCATGTCTGACTATTCTGTTCATCTTAGATATAAATTTGGGTTCCAGTTCCATTGACATATGAAGTGGGTTTGGATCGTTCTTCTATCATCTTTGATATTCCTAAAAGTTTTCCTTTTTAAACTTGTCCTTTTAATTAGATATAATTATTTGACTAATATATTGATGCATTTTGAACGTGTTGTTTTGTAGTTTTGTGGTTTCATAATTTTACTCAATGTTTTTCAGCATAGTACCAATGTTCTCGATGATAGATGTTATTACATCTTCATCAGTATTCAAATCTTACAGAGACCTGTTGCATTATGAGATATTCACAACTTTTGTCCATTCAATTATCCTTGACGAAGATATTACTGCTTGTATAAAACCATCAGTATTATATTTAATTTTGGGGGGAGAGGGGGGATTCCTGACGAAGTTAATTATATCTATCCTAGATACACATTACAACCCCTTAACGATTTGGTGAATTGTTCTAGAAGCATACACACTGAAGGGAAACAAATTTAAAAGTTTTGACGTTAAATAACTTTCAACTAATGTACCTGTATGTGACAATAAAGACAGGTGAAAAAATATGGAACCTGTTGGCGCAAATGACCTTCCACGATAAAATAGCTGATCATATGAAAGTAATATTACCATACACATATTTTAGCGCCTTCACCATGAACGGTAATGAGTATAGACAGTACAATGTCTCACCATGTGTAGAACCTTTGTGAAGCAATTGCCTCATTATACATGGAAATGCTCGAAAGTGACTAATTCATTAAAATAATGGGAAGAGGAGGACACCGTTTCAGGTATGTATGCAATATAATTACCATCATACTTGGCCAAATGAATGTGAACAATAAGCATTGATGATACATACAATCAGTATCAGCATTCACTTCGTCGTGTACGTGAAAAAAAAAAAAAAATGGAAAAACTAACCCTTTCTGGATCTCGTTATATTCTTGCTGTATTTTATCAATTTTCATAGAAAAATGAAAATATCATCTACTGCTCTGTAACCTTAGCTTGAATTTGCTCCGAGACCTCAGCTCAGTCTGCTCTGAGCCCTCAGCTAGTTAACTCAGTCTGCGCCGAGACCTCAGCTAGTGAACTCTTTTATGTGTCAAGACGCCAGCTGGTGAATACCTCTTGTGAAGTTTATTACTTCCTATGAACTTTCTGACTTTCTGTGAACTTTATTTCTTCGAATAGTTACATGTGATTGTTTTATGTTTCTTGTAATTTCATATGTACAGCGTTATACAATTACAGGTATAAAAATGTGTAGTAATCTAGTGGTTTAGAAAAAAAAAGTATTCTGTTGCTGTAATCTAAATATAGGAGTAATAGTATAAGGTAACCATATTAAGCTTTGTGTATTTAGTATATTCAGCGACCGCTTTTGTTTCTTTTGTTGATTTATATTTTCTCTATTTGACGTTTGTATTGACGAAGGATGTGCAAAATGGCTTGTAAAGGTTGTGTGAGCCTGGAGGACCGTCTCAGGGTGAGTGAGGAGGAAATTCGTCTTCTCAAGAGTGCACTCTGTGAGAAGAGTGCATCCTCCCCACAATCCAAAGAGCCTCCCATATCTTTCACTTTTGCCATTACCGTGAGCGAGTGGCAGAAGCAAAGGCGGACGAACACGGTTACGATTGTTCATACGGGAAGTAACCATGTGGGTAGTGTAAGATCAGAGGAATTTAATCTGAATTAAAAGGTCCTCCTCTAGGAGATGATGGAGCGTCGGGCCACCACTTAGTCTGTGGGATCCTTCCGAGGATATACGCTAGCTCGTGTTGGAACAGTAGAGCCATAAGGATCAATAAGAGGATATCACAGTTATGCAAGCAACTGGGATACCACTTTCTTGATCCTTGTCATCTCTTTTCTAGGCGTCATGGCCTTTATGCTTCTGATGGGATCCACCTTACTCGCATAAAACAAAGATGTTCTTAAAAAAACTCATTGTAGGAGTTGATAAAGAAATAGTTCTTTTTTGGGGAGCTAGAAACTGAAATAGAAGGTAAAATAGAGTATAATGGAACAGAGTATGGCGAAACAATAATGTAGAGTAATATGTCAGTGTAGAACAAAATATGATTTTGGGATATAATGTCGGTAGAGTACAGACTATCACATTAGGATGTAATGTCAGGGAAGGACACAATATCACGATGTGATGTAATGTTAGTGAAGGATAATATATCACGGTAGGATATAATGTAAATGGAGGATAATATAACTTTGGAAAGTGATGCCGGACAGAATATCAACGAACAACGGATGGCCGGTGTGGGACGCGGTGACGGATGGGGGCAAGGTACTCATGAGAGACTGGGTGACTATGAGGGTTCAGATGCCCGTGATGGGGCAAATGTCCATGAAGCACTGAATATCAGTGAAGGAACAAATGTCAATATAGAGCAATGTGCAAATAAAGAACAAAATCATAATGTGAGTTATGATGTTGAAAATCAAAACGAGTCAAAAAAGAAATAATCACGAGTTTCTTAAATCCATGCACTTTAATGCTCATAGGATTAGGAACAAATTCCAAGAATTCCAGGCGTATGTCAAAAACAAAAATCTCGATATTATAGAAATAACCGAGACATGGTTAATGGGGGAGAGTTTGAAGCTGAATTTGATATTGCGGGATTTAAACACTTTCATCAGGGTAGAAGCCACAATAAAGGTGGGGGTGTTATGTTGTACGTTGAAAGCAATATCCATGCCTGTGTTTTATAGAAAGTGAAACATGATGTATATGATATTTTGTTGGTAGAATTAACCCAAACAAATGGACAAAAGATGGATGAAGGTGTAATGTATAGGCCAAAAACGTTGTCATTAGCAGACGACAAACTGTTGTTTCAAAAACTGTCTAGTTTTTGCAACCGGGACTTATTGATAATGGGTGATTTCAATTTTACTGACTTTGATTGGATGACCCTTGAACATGGCCACATAGGTAGTTGCTTGATAGATTTTTTCTGTGACAATTACTTAGCTCAGCATATAAAAGAGTCCACAAAACATGGAAATATACTTGATCTATTGATCACCAGTCGCGAATGTATGATAACCGATGTAGAAGTTGGTGAAACCATTGCTATTAGTGATCACAACTTTGATGAATTCAAACTGCTAAAAAATATAGAATAGACGCTTGAGTATCTAAAATACCCGATTTCGGTAAAGGTCAGTCCATAGGATTACGCCAGAAGCTTCAGCTTACAGATTGGGGAGTGGGCAAAATTATGCGAAAAACCTATGAATCAAATGTGAAAAATTTCTAAAAATGCGCTTACTAAGATGATTCATACTTACATCCCGTTTAAGGACAGACGCCCCCCAAATCAGGCTCGCCCAAAAATGGTTTGACAAATAAATTGAAAAAAATATTGCTAAAAAGAGACTGGCTTATAAGAAATACAAGTGCTCCGGTGCATCTAATCATTAATTATCAAATGAATGTAATAATACAGAGATATTTAAAAAAGAACAATAAGAAAGCGAAAATGATTACACGAAATGAATATCACTGATAAATCCAAAGAGAATTCTAAAGAATTCTATAGTTATATTAGAGATAAAAAAATTATTAGGAATCACACTGGCCAACTATTATCTGCTTACGGTCAACTTGAATATTCAAATGAAGGAATGGGTAATATTTTAAACAACAATTTTAACTCAGTATTCGTAAACAAGAAAACTCAAAGTGAACTCCAAGCTAAAATCTGTCTATGGTGAACTTACTACGGTAATAAATAAATAAACAAATAAATAAAAATTAATAAATAAATGAAAATAAAAAATGTAAAAAAAACCCTCAAAGTTAATGAAACAACAGTGCCTGACAGTTGGCATCTAAGAATCTTAAAGGAAAGGAAAAATGAGACTTTTGTTTATTAGAAATAATTTTCAAAAAATTCATCATATCCGGAGATGTCTCAAGAGAATGGAAGCTAGCTAACGTTACTATCATATTAAAAAAAGGTGACAAAAAGAAACCAAATAACTGAAGCCCAAAAACTTGACTTTAATCATAGGAAAAATATGGAAACTATCATCAGAGATGCTTACGAACAACATTTAGAAAGTAATTGTTTGATAAATGATCGCAAGCATGGATTCAGACGGAAACTTTCTTTCGTGATTAACTTATTCGAATACCAATACACAGTCATCTAGAATTATGACAAAATAAATAATATAAATTTAATATATCTAGACTTTGCAAAAGCTTTTGATACCGTTCCCCACGAAAAACCACTTACTAAATTAGTTTCACACAGAATAAGTGGTAGCCTATTAAGATGGAATAGTAATTAGTTAAACGATCGAAAACAGAGTTGTTCTAAATGGTAAACTACTAGATTGAAAAATGTTACGAGTGGAGTTCCTCAGGTTTCCGTCCTTGGGCCATTTCTAGTCATAGTACATACATATATATATATATATATATATATATATATATATGTATATACATATATATAATGTATATGTACATATATATGTAATGCATGTGTATATATTTGTATATATATATATATATATATATATATATATATATATATATACAGTATATATATGAAGATAGGAGGGTGGTAAAGAAATACACAAGTCAGAGATGAGTTTATTTCTCTAACGTTTCGGCTATTTACACCTTCTTCCGAGATACAGTCTCTCTGAATAAGGTGTAAATAGCCGAAACGTTAGAGAAATAAACTCATCTTTGACTTGTGTGTTTCTTTACCACCCTCATATCTTCATCTGTCCAGATGGATAATATATATATATATATATATATATATATATATATATATATATATATATACATACATATACATATACATATACATATATATGTATAGACCACGGACTGAAATCTATTGTTTCCAAATTTGCTGATGATAGAAAAATATGCGGAATGG
>NC_134778.1:3348632-3361132 GCF_046742065.1 Oratosquilla oratoria
CCCCACTCCCACAGAAAAAATCATAAACAGAGTATTCTCTGAGGAAGAAACAACAGATCAGAAAAAGGAAACACTTTTTAACAACATTCCATAGATATTAGACCGCGATGAACGAAGAATAATGGTAGGGTAAGTCATTTGCAAGAAAATAAACAACGCAGAATGTAACGTCACCTTGATGAAATAAATATGAATATGAATGCATGCAATTGCCACTTACCGACGAGCCTATAATGAGAAACACAATTAATCATTTATCAATACAGTGATTTATTTGTTAGAATTTTATGAAGGAAATTTATCTAATAAAACTCAAACAAGCGAAGCGTCATAGTAATAAAAGCTCAATCCTCACATATTGTTTATTTCAATAAATGGAATATGAATGTATGTACGATTAACCTTGGGTAGTAATAATGCGCCAATAAAATAAAGCCATAGAGGTGGTAATTGAAAAATATAGTGAGGTTACCAGACTTAAGAAATAACAGAAATAGAAGAATTCAGAATGTTTCTCTGACGGAAGAAAAGTCTTAAGCAACTGCTGCTCAACTTTGTCCTGTAGAGGTACCTGTAGATCATAATGGAGGTTTGCGACACGAGAGAACATTGCAAACGAATGTGGAAATTTATGTTTTCATTAGGAAAAATATATTTTGAACGACGTAATACTATACATACAGATAGAAACAATAGTAGACTGTTGGAGGCAATATTATTACATTCTTCGAAAAATTAATCTATCTGAATATGTTTTATTTACTTACAATTGTAAACACCGAATGTAACCAGAAGTAACGAAAACATGCATTATGTTGTGAAGAACGTAACATATTTCAATTTGTAGCGCTTCTATTACAATGAATAATTTTATGCAAATGATCACAAAAGGACAGAAATCCTGTAATTCATTCATAATGTAATCATGCAAATTTCTTTTAATAAATGACACATTCATTCAAATGATTAATTAAACTTATACATTATATACTTGGTAAAGAAAACTGTATTTACATAACCAAATGAAGTAGAAGTAAAAGAATTTTATGAATACTTGTACACATAAATTTATGAAAATACATTACAGTATGCTTGGTATGTTGCATTTCCTGTTTCGTGATATTTCAATTTTCGCGAATCTTCAAGAAGCACATATTTTCATTATCCACATCACCCTCTTTCATCATTGCATATCTCTTCATTTTCCTTTGATTCCAATCTTCTTTATATCTGTTGCGTGTAATTATCCCAACTGAAAGAATTAATTGTAGAAGACATGACGTCACTCTAAGAACTCTTAATTTACTGTTTTTTTTTTCTTCTTTTTTGCAATTGCATGATTATTTTGGTCTACTGCATTGCTTGGGGATGTGTTTAATTATAGAAATTATGAAATGAAGTAATTCTTTTGTTTGTCGTTTAATTTAGTTTATCGACCTTACTCTCATCGCTAACTTAAGTTATTTTATGTTTTTTGTTTCCTATACGTCTTATGTTCTGTCGTTTTTTTTATTTCTCTCTCTTCCCTCCTCCTCCTCCTTTTTCTCTTCCCCATCCTCTTTATCCTTTTCTTAGTTCTTCTCTTAGTTATCGTTACTATCACCATTACCGATATCATCGTTATAATCAGTGTCCCTCTCCTCCTCCTTCTCCTCCTCCTCCTCCTTCTCCTCCTCCTCCTCCTTCTCCTCCTCCTCCTCCTTCTCCTCCTCCTCCTCCATCATCATCATCATCATCATCATCATCATCATCATCATCATCATCATCATCATCATCATCATCATCATCATCATCATCATCATCATCATCATCATCATCATCATCATCATCATCATCATCATCATCATCATCATCAACAACAACAACAGAAGCAACAACAACAACAACAACAACAACAACAACAACAACAACAACAACAACAACAACAACAACAACAGAAGCAACAACAACAACAACAACAACAACAACAACAACAACAGAAGCAACAACAACAACAGAAGCAACAACAACAACAACAACAACAACAACAACAGAAACAACAACAACAACAACAACAACAGAAGCAACAACAACAACAACAACAACAACAACAACAACAACAACAACAACAACAACAACAACAACAACAACAGAAGCAACAACAACAACAACAACATCAATAACAACAACAACAACAACAGGAATAAAAGCAACATCGTAATTGCTATCATTACTACCACCACGACCAAAAAATATCTCGAAAATACGCAAAATACAGAAATACTCAAGCGCGCATCCCTAACGTATGCTCTTTTAACTTACTGATTCTACTCAAGAAGTTATTTTTAAGGAACGAAGGCAAGACATTTCACTCACCGCAGCAGCAACTAAGCACAGGTCCCAAGGAGATCTTTGAAGGCATCTCAAGGTACACGGGGATGTAAAAAATATTAATAATAAAAATAAAATAAAATGAATAAATAGATAAAGGATCACGGAAATATAAGTTGCATTTAAGCGTTTTTCGTCCCTTGTGTTCTTGGCCAATCTACGTAATGCAAATGATACTTGAATGTTGCATGCACTGTCAATGATATACAGTAATTCCTTGTAGTCTAGTTTGCTGATACGGTATGTATAATTTCACGTGAATACATGTTATAGGCTCACATAGAATATTAGGTAAATTCTATTTAACTATATACCTATTTTTCAAAAATCACTAGAAAGGTAGTTATCATAACGAGTGAAAATTGAAAGATATGATAAAAATTATTGAATATTTTTTCATACCATTGAGAAGTTATCTATTATGAGATTGGATCTTGAGGAAATTTTTTTTTCTTAGATAAGCACAACCAACTATCATCTGATTCTCATTGATTTATATATACATTGAAGTTACGTCCTCGCAAAGTTTCTCTTCCTTATCATTTACCATGAGGAACCTTTCAATTGTCTTCGTACTCCTTTAAAGTCTTTTACTCGTTTTGTCTCGTTTTTGAACTCCAGGTTCTACTTTTGTATTACTTTTGCACTTTACATTTGTGCCTCCACTTTCCCTTTTATTTTCACTCTGATAACTTACTATGCCTTGCTGCACTGCTTCAGGCTCTACTTTTGTATCACTTTTGCACTTTACAATTATGCCTCCATTCTCCAATTTATTTTCACTCTGATAACTTACTATGCCTTGCTGCACTGCTTCAGGCTCTACTTTTGTATCACTTTTGCACTTTACAATTATGCCTCCACTCTCCACTTTATTTTCACTCTGATAACTTACTATGCCTTGCTGCACTGCTTCAGGCTCTACTTTTGTATCACTTTTGCACTTTACAATTATGCCTCCACTCTCCACTTTATTTTCACTCTGATAACTTACTATGCCTTGCTGCACTGCTTCAGGCTCTACTTTTGTATCACTTATGCACTTTACAATTATGCCTCCACTCTCCACTTTATTTTCACTCTGATGACTTACTATGCCTTACTGCACTGCATCTGACCCGGATAGTGGCTTTCATCCACGGGGAGCTAAAATAAGAGAGAAGGAATATTCGGTGGATGAAAGTGGAATGGGTGGGAATGGGTGGTTCTCTTGGCTGGGTACCTTTCTTTTAAGATGAAAGAGACACTTGTTGTTGTTGTTCCCTAGACTGTCTGTCCGAGCAGACCCGTCTCCCCAAGGAATGCCACAGCCGAAACTGGGTTTTCCCACAAATCCTTTATAGAGTGTATGTTGTGTTGTTTGCGTGCATGATTGTGTATAATGCAGTCTTCCATTATGTGTTGTATGGTATGGGGTATTACATCCTGGGCAGCTGTTCACAATGCAGTCATACAGCCTCTTCTGGTAGCTTAGAAGTGCTGGGTGGTGACCGCACCGCAGTCTGGCACTTGTTGTATAGAGTAGATAACTTTACGTTCAATTTTCAGTAGTGCATATGTTTATGCGCGGGCAACTTCTCTCCTTAACTGTTATTCGAGAATATTTACATGTTTGTAAACACAAACATATACATTAACGTGCAATTTCAAAATTACCTCTTCATGATGGAGCATTTTCTCGTTTCGTGTAGGCTTGCTTGCGTGGCTGAAATAAAAAGCACTTTTCCCCACTGCCTCCCTTCCCCCCCCCCCCCCCCCAAAAAAAAAAAACTCAAGTAGGTATCATTAACCGTCATTAAGGAAAAAAATGTTGTATGAATGCTAGGATTCAGATAAAGAGACGTTTTTCTTAACATTTTTGCATCGTATTTTCACAAGTCGTCAGGGGATTTTATCAAAACAAGGAGAACCTATTTGGAAGGGTTAAAGATATCTCCATCTTACCTCGAGGGACCCTTTCGCTCTTATTCACGAATTTACTCGTTCATTCTCGTAGTACCTAGGCAACCTTATTTAACCAAATGATCACCTCCCAAATGAAAGTATTTAAAGCACAGGAAAGGGTTTAAAAATATGAAATAAAATAAAGAAATAATTGAATTACATTAAATTATACAAAACGAAGTAACAGGTGAAATGAAGCAAAATATAAATAAAGTATAGGAAAAATTAAATAAATAACATAAAATCAAATCAAATCAAATGAAATACAAAAAATGAAAATGAAAATAGAAAAGGAAGTAACGATGAAAATAAAGATAGATTAAAGTAAAATTAAGTTAAATAGAACAAAACAAATCAAATAAAATTGAATAGAAATAGAAGGCAATAATGTAAAATAAAAATAAAATAAAATAAAATAAACTATAAGAAAGTAGAACAAAATAAAATAAAATAAAACAAAGTTGAATTAGATAAAAAGATAAAAATGAAAATAGGAATAGAAAGATAAAGATAAAGGTAAAATAGAATAAAATGAAATTAAATAGGTTAAAATAAAACAAAATCAAACTGAATAAAAATAGATAAAAATTATATTTAAACAAAATATAATAGAATAAAATAGAATAAAATAAGATGAAATAAAATAGAATAACATAAAATAAAATAAAATAAAATAAAACAAAATAAAGTAGACTAGATTGAACAAGATAGAATAAAATAAAATAAATAAAAAAATAAAAACTACAACAAAATATGATAAAATAGATCAAATAAAATTATATTAAATTGAGTGAAATAAAAATGAAGGTATGAATAAATGTGAAGATAAGAATAAAGATAAGTTTTAGGATCAGGAGTGTTTCATAAACAAAGATGAACTTTGGCAGAACCTTCCCTTAGAGAACTCAGCGAAGTAGACAGAAACTTCGGGCAGAGGAGGGTGAGGAAGAAGAGGAGGAGGAGAGGGAGGAGTAGGAGGAGGAAAAGGGGACGAGGAGGAGAAAGAAAGGGAGGGGGGAAGAACAGAGATGAAATGGAGACGAGGAGGAGAAGTAGGAGGGTGAGGAGGAAGAGGAAGAGGAGGAGGAGGAGGAGGAAGAGGAAAAGAGGAGGAGGAGGAGAAGGAGAAAGAAGCGGAGGGGGAAGGACAGAGATGAAATGGAGACAAGGAGGAGAAGGAGGAGGGTGAGGAGGAAGAGGAAAAGGAGGAGGAGAAGGAAGAGGAGGAGGAGTAGGAAGAGGAAAAGGGGAGGAGGAGAAGGAGAAAGAAGGGGAGGGGGGAGGACAGAGATGAAATGGAGACGAGGAGGAGAAGGAAGAGGGTGAGGAGGAAGAGTAGGAGGAGGAGGAGGAAGAGGAAAAGGGGAGGAGGAGGAGAAAGAAGGGGAGGGGGAAGGACAGAGATGAATTGGAGACAAGGAGGAGAAGGAAGAGGGTGAGGAGGAAGAGGAGGAGGAGGAGGAAAAGGGGAGGAGGAGGAAAAGGGGAGGAGGAGGAGAAAAAAGGGGAGGGGGAAAAACAGAGATGAAATGGAGACGAGGAGGAGAAGGAAGAGGGTGAGGAGGAAGAGGTGGAGGAGGAGGAGGAGGAGGAAGAGGAAAATGGGAGGAGGAGGAGGAAGAGGAAAAGGGGAGGAGGAGGAGAAAGAAGGTGAGGGGGAAGGACAGAGATGAAATGGAGACGAGGAGGAGAAGGAGGAGGGTGAGGAGGAAGAGGAAGAGGAAGAGGAGGAGGAGGAGGAGGAGGAGGAGGAGGAAGAGGAAGAGGAAGAGGAGGAGGAGAAGGAGGAGGAGGAGGAGGAGGAGGAAGAGGAGGAGGAGGAGGAGGAGGAGGAGGAGGAGGAAAAGGGGGGATGAAAAGTCTACGGATGACTTCTGCGCTTTTGGTCTTATGAGTTAAACGAAGAAGAATGTTTCTGGTTTCACAAGGTTCTTGAGTCTCAGCCCTGTGACCAATCGGTCGGACCTTATGTCCCATTTCGAAGACCATTGGTCCGAAGAGGTTGGATAAAGGAGAAATGAAGGAGAAATGAAGGAGAAATGAAGGAGAAATGAAGGAGAAATGAAGGAGAAATGAAGGAGAAATGAAGGAGAAATGAAAGAAAGTAGAGGAGAACGGAGAGGAGACCAGGAATGAACGAGTAACTAAAGAATGGAAAAGGGAGAAAACACAGGAAATGGTGGATGGTTGAATTGAAGAAATATAAGGAAGGGAATAATAGTGTTAGAAAAGAGGCAGGGCACATAGGGAATCAAGGAAGAGGTGAAGGTAACTGGGAGAAGGTATGGGGAAGAGGGAGAGGAGAGAGAGAGAGAGAGAAATAAAGAGAAGTGAGAGAGAGGAAGAAGAAGTAGTGAAGGAGAAGTTAGAACTAACAGGGGGAAGGACAGAGATGAATTGGAGACGAGAAGGAGAAGGAGGAGGGTGAGGAGGAAGAGGAGGAAAAGGAGGAGGGTGAGGAGGAAGCGGAGGAGGAGGAGGAAGAGGAAAAGGGGAGGAGGAGAAAGAAGGGGAGGGGGAAGGACAGAGATGAAATGGAGACGAGGAGGAGGAAGGAGGAGGGTGAGGAGGAAGAGGAGGAGGAGGGGGAGGAAGAGGAAAAGGGGAGGAGAATGAGAAAGAAGGGGAGGGGGAAAGACAGAGATAAAATGGAGACGAGGAGGAGAAGGAGGAGGGTGAGGAGGAAAAGGGGAGGAGGAGGAGAAAGAAGGGGAGGGGGAAGGACAGAGATGAATTGGAGACGAGGAGGAGAAGGAGGAGGGTGAGGAGGAAGAGGAGGAGGAGGAGGAGGAAGAGGAAAAGGGGAGGAGGAGGAGTAAGAAGGGGAGGGGGAAGGACAGAGATGAAATGGAGACGACGAGGAGAAAGAGGAGGGTGAGGAGGAAGAGGAGGAGGAAGAAGAGGAAAAGGGGAGGAGAAGGAGAATGAAGGGGAGGGGGAAGGACAGAGATGAAATGGAGACGAGGAGGAGAAGGAGGAGGGTGAGGAGGAAGAGGAGGAGGAGGAGGAAGAGGAAAAGGGGAGGAGAAGGAGAAAGAAGGGGAGGGGGAAGGAAAGAGATGAATTGGAGACGAGGAGGAGAAGGAGGAGGGTGAGGAGGAAGAGGAGGAGAAGGAGGAGGGTGAGGAGGAAGAAGAGGAGGAGGAGGAGGAAGAGGAAAAGGGGAGGAGGAGAAATAAGGGGAGGGGGAAGGACAGAGATGAAATGGAGACGAGGAGGAGGAAGGAGGAGGGTGAGCAGGAAGAGGAGGAGGAGGGGGAGGGTGAGGAAAAGGGGAGGAGAAGGAGAAAGAAGGGGAGGGGGAAGGACAGAGATGAAATGGAGACGAGGAAGAGAAGGAGGAGGGTGAGGAGGAAGAGGAAAAGGGGAGGAGGAGGAGAAAGAAGAGGAGGGGGAAGGACAGAGATGAAATGGAGACGAGGAGGAGAAGGAGGAGGGTGAGGAGGAAGAGGAGGAGGAGGAGGAGGAAGAGGAAAAGGGGAGGAGAAGGAGTAAGAAGGAGAGAGGGAAGGACAGAGATGAAATGGAGACGACGAGGAGAAGGAGGAGGGTGAGGAGGAAGAGGAGGAGGAGGAAGAGGAAAAGGGGAGGAGAAGGAGAAAGAAGGGGAGGGGGAAGGACAGAGATGAAATGGAGACGAGGAGGAGAAGGAGGAGGGTGAGGAGGAAGAGGAGGAGGAGGAGGAGGAAGAGGAAAAGGGGAGGAGAAGAAGAAAGAAGGGGAGGGGGAAGGACAGAGATGAATTGGAGACGAGGAGGAGAAGGAGGAGGGTGAGGAGGAAGAGGAGAAGAAGGAGGAGGGTGAGGAGGAAGAAGAGGAGGAAGAGGAGGAAGAGGAAAAGGGGAGTAGGAGGAGAAATAAGGGGAGGGGGAAGGACAGAGATGAAATGGAGACGACGAGGAGAAGGAGGAGGGTGAGGTGGAAGAGGAAAAGGGGAGGAGGAGGAAGAGGAAAAGAGGAGGGGAAGGAGAAAGAAGGGGGAAAGTAATAGTAGGAGGATAAATATGAAGAAGAGGAAGAGACGGAGAGGAAAGAAGAAGGAGGAAAGGAGGAGGAGGAGGAAAATGAATAGAAAGAGAAAGAGGAGGAAAAGGAAGTGGAAAAGAAGGAAAGAGAGGAAGGGAAAAAGAGAGACGAGGGGAAGAAGAAGAAGAGGAGGAGGAGGAGAAAGAGGAGAAGGGAGGTTAGAAAGAAAAGGAAAAATTTGTGAAGATGAAGACGTACTCTAAATTCATTCAACCAAATTAAAGTTGGGCTAAGAAAAGAAAGAGAGTGAGGGAGAGATAAAGAATCTATACTTCTATAATCAAGGGCTGTATGTAACCAGTATTTATGAATAATTATACCGTCAACAAGACTATTGATTAATTTAATTAATGATAATTATGACCTCGATCGTCTTTTCAATAACAACAAAGAACTCCCTAGTTATCTTACTAGGGTATTTTGAGCAACTCGACATAATTACTATTACTAGAATACCTTTAAATTGCTAATAGATTTTATTGAAAATAAATACGATTTGTGAATGCATATTCACAATCAATAAAATTTAGTGAGTATGGGTTCTTTTAAACGCTAATAGTTTTTTGATGAATTTAGTGGATGATACACTAAATAAATAAATAAATAGATTAATAGATAAATGAATAGATCAATCAATCAATCAATCAATCAATCAATCAATCAATCAATCAATCAATCAATCAATCAATCAATCAATCAATCAATCAATCAATCAATCAATAAGATAAAATAGATAAACAAATAGATAAATAAATGAATAAGTAAATAAATAAATAAATAAATAAACACACATATATGGAAAAGAAACTATTATTTGTGATTTATTAATTTTCAAGCATTGAAGCAAATATATTAAAGATAAATTAGATAAACAGAAAAGGCTAAGAAGAAGTATATTGAATGAGAAGAGGAATAGGAGGAAGAGGAGGAAGGTGAAGACGAAAAGGTTATTGGGTGAAGAAGAAGGATTAGAGGAGGAAAATGTGGGGAAAGAAGAAAGGAAGAAGAGGAGAAAGGAGGAGAAGGGTAATAAGGAGGAGGAAGAGGAGGACTGGGGGAGAGAGAGGAGGATGAGGAGAAGGAGGAGGAAGAAGAGGAAGGAGGAGAGGATATAAGAGCTGCAGGAATAGTAGAAGTAGGAGGGGGAAGGGTAGAAAAAAGGAGAAACGTAAGGAGATAGAAAAACAGGAAGAAAAGAAAATGAGAAGGAAATGACGAATATGTAAGAGGAAGGACGAATAAAGATATGATAAGTGTAAATGCACAGAACTGGAAAAAAAGGGAGTAACTGAGTGAGGGAGGGAGGGAGGGAGAGGGGAATGGAGGTAGAAGATGACATGACACAATAGGTACAGAGGGGAAAGACAAAGCAGACATTATGAGTGAGGGAGAGAGGAATGGAGGTAGGAGATGACATGACACAATGGGTACAGATGGGAAAGGCAAAGCAGACATTGTGAGGGAGAGTGAGGGCTGAGGCAAGATTCAGGGCAAATATGTGCAAAAGCCTCTCAGTAGACAGTGAAGAAGTGAGGGAGTAAGGAAGGGATGGAGGGAGTAGAGAAGGAATAGGAATGCTTCTGCTTTCATGTCATTGCTATCGAAGAAGAGGAACAAATAGAAAACGAAATATTAAGGCAGACGGGGTGAGAAGAAAACTCGGGTAGTCGTGAAGAGTGAGGTCGGGGGAAGGAATGGGGAAGAAGATAAGAGGAGAGAGGAAATATGACAGAAATAGAGGAGAGGGAAAGTAGATGTAAGAGTAAAGGAGTATTACGAAGTAGGAAGAGAATAAGGGTAGATAGGAGCAGAAAGAGAGGAGGAAGGAGGGAAAAATGAAAAGGAGGAAAGAAGATGTAGGTGGAGGAGATCAATGAAGAGGTGGAGGAAAAGGAGAAGGAAGAGGAGGGAGAGGAGGAGAAGTAAGAGGAGGAAAATGAGGAGAGGAAGAGGAGGCGAGGAAGAAGAGGAGAAAGAGGCATTGGTATCAAAACAGACAGAATGAGAAAAACATTTTTGATCAAAGAACTACGAAATTGTGATAAAGAAAAAAAAACAGAAGAATGAAATGAAACACAATAAAACAAAAACAGAGGTATGAGAAGACACTGAAACCTGAGCGCGGAGGCGAAACAAATTAAAAAAACACGAAAGAAAAAGGGAAATAAGCATTACGGGGCGTGGGGCGTTGGCGTTGGGGGACAGAGAAAAGAAATGGATGAAGAATTACCTCTCTTGTGTCTCTCGGACGAATAGCGAGGGGAACCTGTAATTGAAGTCGAATCACTTTTAATGAAGAATAATGAGAAATATATGTGACGTAAGTAGAGAAGAAAAACCATGAAGAAGGTTCTCAGGAATTTGCTTGGTGTTTGTGTGAACTTACCGCAGTGGAAAGAATACCCAATTAATTCGTTCAAAGGCTCCTTTAGGCTGATCAGAATTGTTTGACACTAGACCAAAACTTTAAATCTCTCAAGTTTCAATACTCTAGATATATATGAAAGATTAAACCACCTGACATGTTTTGGTTTAGGTATGTTGATGATATTTTTATACTATGGAACGATATGTGGGGTTCTTTTGATGAATTCTTTGTTAAATTAAATAAATTAGCTAAGAATATTAATTTTAAGGTCGAATGGGAAGAAGGAGGTAGGATCCCATTCATGGACATTTCGGTCATAAGAGACCCGGACCAATTGTCCTTTACTGTGTATAGGAAGCCTACCCACACAGGAAATTACCTACACTTTTTTAGCCACCATCCGGATAATATTAAATCTAGTGCTGCATTGGTCCTATATCTCAGATCCCTTAGGATTTGTAGTCCACAATTCTTGCAAATAGAATTTGAAATCATCAATAAACAACTCTCTAACGTAGGTTATCCGGAATGGTTTTTAAAGAAAGCCCTACATAAAGCCAAATCCAATTTTTATAAACCAAATAACTCCAGGGAGAAGTTTAAATGGGGTAACAATAACATCATTGTACCATTTAATGAATCCATCAACTCGGTCTCCAAACATCTACCTAATAACCAAATAAAATTTATTTACAATTATCCAAACGGCATTTTTAGAAAGGTAGTAAATGTACACCGGAGGGATGATGTGGACCAAAACTCCGGGGTATATAAATTGCCTTGTAAAGACTGTGATGATGTCTACTGGGGCCCAACTGACAGGGATTTGTCCACGAGATTAAAGAAACATAAAAACTCCATAAAATATGGGCAAGTTAACTCCGCTGTGTTCCTTCATGCCAGCCAAAAAGACCATAGATTAGATTGGGATAATGCATCAATTATTTTTAAATCACACTGTAGCTATCGAAGGAAAATTGTAGAATCTTCTCTAATAAAACATTATCCTAGCTTTAATACCTCAAAAGGTCAGTGGCCCCCAGATTGTATTACGAAGTTAGCGGTCAACAAAATAATGTCAAGAGCGGTCGGACAAAACACCACCAACTGTCCTTCCTTGACCCAACCATTTCAAGGGCATGTAACCTGAGTCCCCCCACTTTCACCATCCCCTTTTATGTACCCCTCACTTCCTCATATATACTTGTACCTTAACTTCTTGTAAGCATTCTGCTGAAGAGGACTACAGATAGTAGTCGAAATATACAACTTCCCTATACTTCCGTCATTATTTCTCCGATAGTGGGTTTATAGTGAACTTTTACATGTGTTATAACATACCAATTTCCATGTATATATATATGCATACATATATATATGTACATACATATATATACATATATATACATATATATATATATATATATATATATATATATATTAATATATATATATATATATATATATATATATAATGCTGAATACCATAGTAGAAAGAAATATAAAAATGTGATCCGAGCGCTTTCGTGATATAATCACATCTTCAAGGATTACAAGAGAATACGTATGTACAGAGTAAGCTGTGGTATATATATAGATCAAGTTTGACAGGTGGGAAATTGACCATTCAAGCTAATAACATTTGCCCCGTGTAAGGTCAGGTCTTGAAGGGTGGACGTTGCCCATGGTCTCGTTTCTTGTAATAACTTTTATATATATCCTTAACCATAAATGGATCTAATCTATACAAACTTTAGGTATTATTAAGGAGCTGATTGTAATCATGTCTCTC
>NC_134778.1:3363632-3368632 GCF_046742065.1 Oratosquilla oratoria
AAAGGATGGCAGTGAGTTGAATATATGTTTTGAAGGATAGTGGCTGGAGGAAGTGGATAGCTTTGGGTATTTAAGGACGCATGTGGCAAGAAAGAAAGGAGTGAAGGTAGAGGTAAATTATAGATTGAGAGAAGCAAGTAAATGACTTAGAGAATTAGAAAGTGAGATGAGAAACAGGCATCTGGGGATGGATGCAAAAAAGGAGATTGTAGAAAGGGGTGATTGTGCCGACGGTTTAGTATGAGGCAGAGTCTTGGATTTTAAAAGGAACAGAGAGGAAAATATTGAAGGGAAATATCTGAGAAGTATTGTAGGGGTAACTAGATTAGATAGAATAAGAAACGAAGACGTGAGGATGAGTGTGAGCGTAAATGACAGATGACAGAAAGGGGTGAAGAAAGAGTATTGCGATTTTTTAAACACGTGGGAATAATAAGTGAAGAGAAATTAGTAAATAGGTGTGGAAGGCATAGGCAGAGGAAGTGAATTTCAGAGAATAACAAAGGATGGGATATATGGATGGAATGGAACGAGCACTGACCAGAAGGGTAATGTTTGTTTGATAAGAAAGGGAGAAGGCAGAAGATAGAGATGAGTGGAGAATAGTTGTGTATAGATGATACTGTTTTGGAAGTGAAGGACGGGGATTTTGTTTGAATTTGTGTGACCTATCTATCTATCAATCTCTCTCTCTCTTTCTCTCTCTCTCTCTATACATACATACATATATATATATATATATATATATATATATATATATATATATATACATATATATATGTATATATATATATATATATATACACACATATATATGTATATATATATATATATATGTATATATGTATATCTATCTATATATATATATATATGTATATATATATATATCTTCCTTCGCCTTTTTCTCTTCCTCTTCCTTATCCTCTTCTTCTTCCTCCCATCATCCTCTTCAACTTTCTCCTCCTCCTCCTATTCCATTTCTTCCTCCTCTTTCTCTTTCTCTTCTTACTCTTCTCCCTTCTCCTCTTCCTCCTCATCTTTCTCTTTCTCTTTACCCTCTTCCTCTTTTTCCTCTTCCACCCCTTCTCCTCTTTCTTCTTGTATTCCTCCTCTTCATATTCATCTTCCTCTTCCTCCTCCTCCCCCTCCTTCTCCTTCTCCTTCTCCTCCTCCTCTTCCTTCTCTTTCTGGTCTCTTCGTCTTCCTCTTCTTCTTCGTCTTCGTCTTCCTCTTCTTCACCCTCTTCCTCTTCCTTTTCTTCCTCCTCCTTCTCTTCCAGTTCTCTTCGTCTTCCTCTTCCTCTTCTTCTTCGTCTTCGTCTTCTTCTTCTTCATCTCCTTCCTCTTCCTTTTCTTCTTCATCGTCCTCTTCTTCTTTTTCTTTCTCCTCCTCCTCCTTCTCCACCTCTTTCTCTTCACTTTCTCTTACTCTTTCTCTTCTTCTTCCACTTTCTTTCCCCACCTTCTTCTTCTTCTTCTTCTTCTTCTTCTTCTTCTTCTTCTTCTTCTTCTTCTTCTTCTTCTTCTTCTTCTTCTTCTTCTTCTTCTTCTTCTTCTTCTTCTTCTTCTTCTTCTTCTTCTTCTTCTTTTACTTTTCATATCCTTTTTCTTTTATTTCTTCTTTTTCTTATTTTTTATTATTATTTCCGATGACCCTGAGCTCTTGCCGTCTAAAAGGCGTCTCTCACACATTGGTACTAACAAGCCTAATCCGACTTCGCACAATTCCAGCTGTTTAGTATGTTCCTCAGTGGCCGGATCGAGCCTCCTGATTCTTTACAGAAGACGAAGTCTTTTTTGGTACACGATGGGCGTGAAAACCCGAAGAAACTGAGAACCTTCGTTAGGCCCAAGAGAAGAGTCTGCCAAGACACCAGGAGCTTGACATCTGCTGTGAGGTCTCAAGTTCCTTCAAGGGTTTAAACTATTAAATATATCCAAACCTTTAAGATATAGAAGTTACCTATGAAATCCAAGCAAAGAATAAGCTAATTTACATCTGGTACGTTCGATATTGAAATGGCCCACTAGTATCAAGTCGATATATACAATTATGAGTTTGTATGTGTGTGTGTGTGTGTGTGTGTGTGTGTGTGTGTGTGTGTGTGTGTGTGTGTGTGTGTGTGTGTGTGTGTGTGTGTGTGTGTGTGTGTGTGTGTGTGTGTGTGTGTGTGTGTGTGTGTGTGTGTGTGTATGTGTGTGTGTTGTGTGTGTGTGTGTGTGTGTGTGTGTGTGTGTGTGTGTGTGTGTGTGTGTGTGTGTGTGTGTGTGTGTGTGTGTGTGTGTGTGTGTGTGTGTGTGTGTGTGTGTGTGTGTGTGTGTGTGTGTGTGTGTGTGTGTGTGTGTGTGTGTGTGTGTGTGTGTGTGTGTGTGTGTGTGTGTGTGTGTGCGAGAGAGGGAGCGACAGTGAGAGAGAGAGAGAGAGAGAGAGAGAGAGAGAGAGAGAGAGAGAGAGAGAGAGAGAGAGAGAGAGAGAGAGAGAGAGAGAGAGAGAGAGAGAGAGAGAGAGAGAGAGAGAGAGAGTGAGATAGAGAGAGAGAGAGAGAGAGAGAGATAGAGAGAGAATGGGAAAGTGAGAGAAAGATAACGGAAGAGAGAGATAGAGAGAGAGAGGGGTAGGGAGGAAAATATTCTTTTACTTCCAAAAAGGATTATAATGTTTTGTATCCAAATCATACCTCGACCTAATTTTTGATGAAATTTGTATTATTTCACGCACATAATTTGCAAACAAAAATGCTGTTATAACCCACATATCTTTACAAAGTTCATATATATGGAATATGAATCATCTTGCCCATACAACTGATTACCCTACAAAGTCTAAGTCATGTACTTACATTGCTAGAGAGATGGAAGATAATGATGTGTATTATATTTTTAGGACATTAGGTCATGATATTAGGTTATAGAAACCAAACATTTCAGTATATGATCGTTAGTATGATCAACTAAAGACTGGCCAATTGAGGTGGAAAAAAATTAACGATTCTAAAAGCGAGGCCTATATTCAAAATATACAAACAAATATCTGAAAATTGAACAAAGAGCAGTAATTACAGTGGATATCGGCTGAACACAGCTAACTGCTTCAAACTGGAATATGGCTGTTAGAAAGTTTATATCGTCTTTAATAATCCATTGTAGGCCTGCTCTATCCTCTGAGTGCCAACACAGTGTTCGTATTTCATCATGGAGGCATTATCCGGCTTATGGTTGGTGTATGTTCTGATCGTGTTGGAAGTCTTGTAGCCATGTAGCCTGAAACCAATGTAGTAGACTTGATCATCCTGATTATGTACCCGTACAGAAAAATCAGCACTGGTCAGGTACAATTCTACTTCGCCATTACAATAAAATAACCACCAAAACGTGACTCGAACAATCACATACCACCTACCGGGTATCGAACCCAGGACTCTCGAATCCGAAACTAAACCATATCCTTCTACTCCACGCAGGCAAAAAAGGTGAGGATTTGCTATACGAAAGACCACCAGACTCGGAATAAGAGAGGAACACCACTTCGTCATGAGCCTGTTTGACCTAGAGGGTCGCGGGGAGGGGGGAGGGGGGAGAGGGGGAGAGGAGAAGAGGAGAGAGGCGATAGGGGACAGGGTGAAGGAAAGGGGAGGACGAGGGAGATGCGTAGGGAGCGTAGGCGAAACAGAGTCCTGGGAGGACAAAAGGAGATACCACTGGAGCAAACAGATAAGAGGGGGCAAATAAACAGAAACAGGGGTTGCGAGACAAAAGGGGAGGTAACGAGCACAGAAACATGAGCAGTACGTCAAGAACCCGAAAGGGAGGGAAGTGCGACGGCCCTGTTGGAGGACAAAAGTTGAGGGTTTTAGGATTGAGGGTTCTATGGTTGAGGGTTGAAAGATGAAAGTTGAAGGTTAAGGCTTGAGGGTTGAGGGTTGAGGGTTGAGGGTTGAGGGTTGAGGGTTGAGGGTTGAGGGTTGAGGGTTGAGGGTTGGGGGTTGGGGATTGAGGGTTGAGGATTAAGGGTTGAAGATTGAGGGTTGAATATTGAGGGATGAAGGTTTGAGGATTGAGGGTTTTAGGGTTGAGGGTTGAAAGATGAAAGTTGAAGGTTAAGGCTTGAGGGTTGAGGGTTAGGGGTTGGGGATTCAGGGTTGAGAATTGAGTATTGAGGGTTGGAGATTGAGGGTTGAGGATTGAGGGTTGAATGTTGAGGGCTGAAGGTTTGAGGATTGATGGTTTTAGGGTTGAGGGTTGAAAGATGAAAATTGAAGGTTAAGGCTTGAGGGTTGAGGGTTGGGAGTTGGGGATTGAGGGTTGAAGGTTGAAAATTGAGTATTGAGGGTTGAGGATTGAAGGGTGAAGATTGAGGGTTGAATGTTGAGGGCTGAAGGTGTGAGGATTGAGGGTAGAGGGTTAAGAATTGAATATTGAGGGATAAGGGTTGAAGATTGAGGGTTGAATGTTGAGGGCTAAAGGTTTGAGGACTGAAGGTAGAGGGTTGAAGCTTGAAGCTTGAAGGTTTGAGGATTAAGGGTAGAGGGTGGGAGGATGAAAGTTGAGGATTGAGGATTATAGATTGACTTTTTTGAGGGCTAAGCGCTGAAGTTTGAAAATTCAGGGTTGAGTGTTATGAGTGTTGAGGATTGAGTGTTGAGGATTAAGGGTCGGGGTTTGAAAATTGAGGATTACAGTAGTGTTGAGCGTTCAGATTTGAGGGTTGAGTACTGAGGATTGAATGTTGAGGATTAAGGGTCGGGGTTTGAAAATTGAGGATTAGTGTTGAGCGTTCAGATTTGAGGGTTGAGCACTGAGGATTGAGTGTTGAGGATTAAGGATCGGGGATTGAGAATTAAGGATTAGTGTTGAGTGTTTAGATTTGAGGGTTGAGGATTGAGGGTTGAGTGTTGAGAGTTAAAGATTGAAGGTTGAATTTTGAGGATTGAGGATTGAGAATTGAGAGTTGAGGGTTGTGTAAGTGAGAGTTGAGGGCTCATAGATAAGGGATTCTCACCC
>NC_134778.1:3391132-3393632 GCF_046742065.1 Oratosquilla oratoria
ATTTTATGCATCTATTATCCCAATTATGATTCAAGGCGGAATGGGAATCTGTTTTGTGAAAACTAATTTTGGCCTTGCTAAGAGCTTTTTGTAAAAACTACGGCTGGTATCCTAATTTAGTTAGTTGATGTTTTACTGAATTTAGTTCCAATTCTAAATATTGGGAGCTACAAATTCTCAAAGCCCGTAAGAATAGGCCTGAAGCTACACTATATTTTATTTTGTCAGGATGGTGGCTAAAGAAATGTAGGTAGCTCCCTGTGTGTGTGGGCTTCCTATAAACTGTGAAGGACAATGACTCCGCGTTTCTTATTATTAATATATCTAGAAAAGGTAATTTGTGATCTAATTCCCATTCCACCTTGAATTTAATGTTGTTCGTTAGGTGATTAAGTTTGTTGTGAAATTCTTGGAATGATCCCCATTCATCATCCCAAACCGTAAAGATGTCATCGACATATCTGTGCCAAAACATGGCGGGTGGTTTAATTTCCGGTAATAGCACTGATTCAAAATATTCCATATATAAGTTGGCTAGAACTGGCGAGAGATTAGAGCCCATGGAACATCCGAATTTCTGTTTATAATAAAGATCTTTGAATGAAAAAACATTAGTGTTGACGCAAAGTTTCGTTAAATTTAATATTTTTTCTAGTGGCAGTGGTAGCTGGTTCTGGTATGGTTGTAATTTTTCTTTCAAAAACTCTAGGACTACCGTTACATCAATCTGAGTGAATAACGAGACAACATCTAGACTTAGTAATTTTCTGCTACTAGGTAGGTTGTGACTTTTGATCTTTCTTATAAAGTCTTCTGAGTGTTTTATGTGAGACTCTGAGAAACAACCTACATACGGTGATAGTATTTGTGTGAGCCATTTTGAGGTCTTATGTGTACAAGAATTCCTATTTGATATGATGGGTCTGAGAGGAATGCCGTCTTTGTGCAATTTTGGAAGACCGTAAAAGTTGGGCAACTGGGGATTAATGACTTTCAGTTTTTGGAACGTGTCTTTACCTAATGTTTTAATGGCATGTTTGTTAAATTCTGAAGCAGTGCTTTTTAGTGGATTTTTGGATAGTTGTTCATATGTGTTTTTATCTTGTAATAGATCCATGGGCTCTAATCTCTCGCCAGTTCTAGCCAACTTATATATGGAATATTTTGAATCAGTGCTATTACCGGAAATTAAACCACCCGCCATGTTTTGGCACAGATATTTCGATGACATCTTTACGGTTTGGGATGATGAATGGGGATCATTCCAAGAATTTCACAACAAACTTAATCACCTAACGAACAACATTAAATTCAAGGTGGAATGGGAATTAGATCACAAATTACCTTTTCTAGATATATTAATAATAAGAAACGCGGAGTCATTGTCCTTCACAGTTTATAGGAAGCCCACACACACAAGGAGCTACCTACATTTCTTTAGCCACCATCCTGACAAAATAAAATATAGTGTAGCTTCAGGCCTATTCTTACGGGCTTTGAGAATTTGTAGCTCCCAATATTTAGAATTGGAACTAAATTCAGTAAAATATCAACTAACTAAATTAGGATACCAGCCGTAGTTTTTACAAAAAGCTCTTAGCAAGGCCAAAATTAGTTTTCACAAAACAGATTCCCATTCCGCCTTGAATCATAATTGGGATAATAGATGCATAAAATTGCCTTTTAACAAATCAATTAATGAATTGTCTCATTTGTTACCAAAGGAAAAGGTAAATTTTATCTTCAATTATCCCAACAATTTGTTCAGTAAAGTTGTTAATATACATCATAGATCCAAGAGTAATACAACTCCTGGAGTTTACAAATTACCTTGTTTAGATTGCAGTGATGTATATTGGGGACAGACGGGTCGAGATCTCACTACCAGGGTTAAGGAGCACAAGAACTCTGTTAAATACGGACAGGAAAATTCCGCGGTATTTCAGCACGTCACCAATAAAAACCACCGGATAAATTGGGACGATGCTGAAATAATTTACAAATCCAAATGTAGTTTCAGAAGAAAAATAGTAGAATCCTCCTTAATAAACAATTTTCCAAATTACAACATTTCCCATGGTCAATGGTCACCAGACTGTATTTCTTCTTTTGCTATAAATAAAATGTTACCATCTACATTAGCGGTGGACAAAAATCACCAAGGTCCATGCAACGCCGGACATGTGACCTGAGCCACCAAGATCCGAGCATGCGTGCCGGGCATGTGACCTGAGCCCCGTCCCTTCTTGCTACCTCACTGTTTCACTATAAATACACATTGTTCTCTACTTTGTAACTCATATCTGCTGAAGAGGATCACAGTAAGTGACCGAAATATACAGATCTCTATATCTTCGCTTATTTTTCTCCGAAAGTGGGCCATCAGTATTATATATATATATATATATATATATATATATATACATATATATATACATATATATATATATATAAATATATATATATATATATATATACATATATATATATATATATATAT
>NC_134778.1:3398632-3401132 GCF_046742065.1 Oratosquilla oratoria
CGGCCAGCCGGCTAGCCTCCTTGCCGATCACCCGGCCAGTCTGTTTCTATTTTCTACGTTTGCCGGCGGGCCGGCCGGCCGGCTGTTCTATGTATCTTTTATTTCCTGACGTCTGTGTTTGCCGGCCGGCTAATCCGTACCTTTGCCCCGCCCTCTTTACCAGCCGGCCAGCTGTTGTGCTATACGGACGACTATATCTTCCCTTTGCTCCGCCCTCTCTGCCACCCGGCCAATTGTTCTGTGTCCCCATTTATCTGTGCTGGCCGGCCAAGCTTTCCCCACCTTCTTTGTCGGTCGGCCAGTTCTTCTGTGTGTTCCGTTGTCTGTGCGATTCTCTTAAGACATTCCTTTGTCCCCTCCTCTCCCCCTTACCGGCCAGCTAGCTATTCCGTTGTCTTCCTTCGTAGGCTCCGGTTATTTGTCTCGCTCTCTGTGCCGGTCAGCCGGTTATTTTATGTTATTTGCTTTGTCTACTGGCCGGCCGGTCATTTTAACCCGAAATTTCATGGTCTCTCCCTCTGGGCTAGCCAGCCAGCTTTTTCTTCTGTTCCGATGTTCCGGCTACCCGGCTGTTCTGTACATCCTTCCCTTCCACTTCGCCGGCCAGACGGCCGTTCAAGTGCACTTAGTGCGTCAAAGCCCACCGGCCTCGGATTGGCCGGGAATGGTCGGACCATTTGTCCGGCCGCACCGAAGAGGACATTTGAGATTCACCCAAGGAGCTTCTCACCTGACCTGGGCAGGTTTCCCTTCTGGACTCGGGGGATTTACCAAAAATAATAATATTTTCAGCCCCACAGGGTCCTGTGGGGTTAATAAATCCGACTGAGCAAAACCATTGACCACAAGCAACAGTTAAGAGACTCCTGGTGTGAGGTCACTAGCATCCCTGAGGACGAATCTCTCGGGTCTTAATATATATATAAGGTTTCTCTCTCTCTCTCTCCCTTTCTCTCTCTCTCTCTCTCTATCTCCCTTTCTCTCTCTCTCTCTCTCTCTCTCTCTTTCTCTCTCTCTCTATCTGTGTGTGTGTGTATATATATATATATATACATATATATATATATGTATATATATATATATATATAATTCTATATATCTTTCTTTTTCTCTTACTTACTCTCTCTCTTCTTTCTCTCTCCCTTCTCTCTCTCTCTCTCTCTCTCTCTCGCTCTCTCTCTCTCTCTCTCTCTCACACACACACACACACACACACACACACACACAAACACACACACATGCACACACACACACACACACACACACACACACACACACACACACACACACACACACACACACACACACACACACACACACACACACACACACACACACACACACACACACACACACACACACACACACACACACACCATAGTCCCACTTTGCCGTCCATTACATCGTCACACCTGAAGGGCATTCTGCCTCAAGCCACTTTACCTAGGTCAGTTTCATCGCAGCAGGATTCAGCTTTTCTATATAAGGGCTCCACATCTTAAGCAGCTATACGAAAATATATTTTTACTTTTCACACAGTGCTTGTATATAGGTCATATGTCACGTGACAGTAAATATACACAACAAATTTTGTTTACTTAGTGCAAGATTTAGCTTTTTGTGTAGTACATATCCTGATGGAAGAAATGCATATAAAAGAGAGAAAAGGCAACGAGATATAATTTTCAACGCAAACAATGCTCTAATGGAAGTGGCAAAACCGTAAATTATTTGTACGAGGAACACAATAGATTTTAAGAGTCAGTACAAACAATAGAGCCCACTGACAGTACAATAGATCTCGACGGTAACAGAAGAAGGCTGCAACACTTCTGACAAGTGTGTGTGTGTTTGTGTGTGTGTGTGTGTGTGTGTGTGTGTGTGTGTGTGTGTGTGTGTGTGTGTGTGTGTGTGTGTGTGTGTGTGTGTGTGTGTGTGTGTGTCTGTGTGTGTGTGTGTGTATGTGTGTGTGTGTGTGTGTGTGTGTGTGTGTGTGTGTGTGTGTGCGTGTGTGTGTATGTGTGTGTGTGTGTGTGTGTGTGTGTGTGTGTGTGTGTGTGTGTGTGTGTGTGTGTGTGTGTGTGTGTGTGTGTGTATACGTATGTACACTTGTGTTGTTCTACATTGGTTGGAGTCGTTGGAGATAAACTATTCGTGGCTTCTTGTCACTATTGCATCGTTTCCGTGACAGGTGCTTTCCGTCACCATTGATAATACAGATGGTGGCGATTGTCAACAATATTTTACAACTTATAATTGTTATATGTGCATATATATATATATACATATATATATATATATGTGTATATTTATATATATGTATATATATATGCGTATATATATATACATATATGTATATATATATATGTGTATATATGTATATATATATGTGTATATTTATATATATGTATATATATATGCGTATATATATGTATATATATATGTATATGATATATGATATATATATATATAATATGTATATATATATATATGGTAACAT
>NC_134778.1:3406132-3411132 GCF_046742065.1 Oratosquilla oratoria
AAAAAAAAAAAAAAATTCTTTAGGAACCCCATCCACGGCACGATTTGGTCTTGAGGCCGCCGGACCGATGTGCTCGATTCCGACCATATTTGATCATGTGTGTGCTGATTTGGGTTTGTCCGAAGGACATACTCGATCTAAACTGCTCCGATCCGACTAGACATTCCGGCGGCCACATGACCAGATATCACAGTGGATGCGGCCCTTAAGACGCCTTACAGGAAGACCATAACAATTTAAATAGATCCAAACTGGGACCAACATTGAAAAAATATGTATGGCGGACCTGCATGACAGACATCGCAGGGAATCGTGTCACTGTCTGTGTTCAAATATTGTCAACATCATTATATACATCTGGAGGTGGAGCTCTGGGGGACCGGTACTTGCTCTCCGGATCGACCCATGATTTCTCATCTTTCATAATATTTCCCTTATTTTTAATTTTATGAATAAATATATATGTATATATACATATATATATATGTATATATATATATATATATATATATATATATATATATATTCGGGTTGTACCATGTCTAATCTTTGTGATATGTACAGTCGGTGATTAAGTGTTCTACTTTTGTTTGTATCTGAATTGTAACGGTTACCGGGGTCACCTGTCCCAGTGTACGAAGGAGACCCCCCTTTATATATATTTCCTATTGCTACCACTTCACCCTGAAGATGAACCCCGGACAGGGTTCAAAACGTCTGAATAAATGGCAAACGACGAGTCCAGGTATACTTTTTTCCAAAAATGTTTCCTGGACTCCAGCTATTTACGAATATATATATATATATATATATATATATATATATATATATATATATATATATATATATATATATATATATATATATATATATATAAAAAGAGAGGTAATAATCAACAACTGCCCCCCTCCTCCCATTCCTCCTCCTCCTTCTACTTCAACAAGCAGGTGACAGAACCAGCACTAATACAACGAAAACAACAATCCAACATTTTTTCCTGAACAATTCTGTGAAAGGGTACGATGGGTGTTGTTGACTAAGATTTCGGGTCACTTAGACTCAAGACCATAGTAATCGTTACTATCAACTGTCTAGAATAACTTGGTAAATGATTATCATTGTTAGATATCTGAGTTGAGGAATAGTTTATTTCTTATTGACACATCCGTAAGGTTGCAATATAGAAACTGCATACTATGCGTAACTTGAGAATTATAAACAAGCCTAGTTCTGAGATGAAGCTCTTATCCTGGATCTTCATGAGTTTACTCGACAATTATTGTTAAGTGTGTGGGCAAAAGTAAGGTGATGAGATGTACAAGGGGAAAGAGTGACAGCAGGCCGAAAGTTAGCATTAAGGGTGAGAGACTGGAAGAAGTGGATAGTTTCAGATACTTGGGTGCAAATGTGGCAGGAAAGGGAGGAGTGGGGGTGGAGGTAGAATGTAGATTGATAAAAGCGAGTAAATGCCTTGGTGGATTAAAAAGTGTAAAGAGAAATAGACATCTGGGAATGGATGCTAAGAGGAGACTGTATGAACGAGTGGTTGTGTCGACAGTACTGCACGGGGCAGGGACATGGAACATAAGAGAGGAAGAGAGAAAGAGCTTGAATGTGTTTGAGATGAAACGTCTGAGAAGTATGATAGGGATTACTAGGTTAGATAGAGTGAGAAATGAGGAGGTGAGGAGGAAAACAGGGGTGGAAAGGGAACTGGGAGATTGGGTTGATGAAAGAGTATTATGATGGTTTGGATACATGGAAAGAATGAGTGAAGAAAGATAGTAAAAGAGGTGTGGAAGGCAGAGGTGGAAGGAGTGAATATGAGGGAGGGTCTTAGGATGAGATGGATGGATGGGTTGAAAGGGGCATTAAAAAAGAGAGGAATGTCTGTGGAGGAAGGACGGGAGAGGACAGAAGATAGGGGTGAATGGAGAAAGGTTGTGTATGGACGATGCTGTGATGCATGAGGGGGAGTGGGTGGGGGATAGGGGGTGAGGAAGTATGTATGAAAAAAAAAAAGACGCAGCCCAAAGGGATTTCTCCCCCTCTTCTCCTTTTCTCCATGAGGGGACGGAGAGGTGGGGTCGCCGAATTTATGAAGCGGCCTTGCTGTGGATGTGCTGTGTCTTGCGACACTGCTTCTGACCCAGGGCAGTGGACAGGATGCAGGGATGACCCGTCATCCAGGAGGTGCCAAGATAAGAGGGAGGGAGGTGGGTGGAGGGGAGTGGAATAATTGGGAATGGAATGGGTGGGAGTGGTTTCTATGCGTTTTCCTTTTTGGCTACCCCCCGTGTAAGGGGGAAAAGCCTTTGGTATGTGTATGTATTAGATATCTTAACTTTACATTTGAATTGCTACAACTCTTCATAAAGAGAAAAATATTGATCAAAATTATATCTTTATCAAGACAGTTTCAGTCTTACAATAATTAACGGAGTACGTTTCACACATAATATTATGGTACTCCTCACGGCCTATTGAAGACACCAATGTAACTTTAATGAATAATAATATACATATGAAGCATCATTTTCAAATTCACCCATAATGCCTGTTTAGGATATGAAAAAAGGTTGTGCATGCTATGAAAGCTGGTTTTGATATAAACACAAACAAATATTGAATGAAAAGTTGAATATTTTAGAAAGACTTAATGGTACCTTAAAAAATATATTTAAAAAGATGTATACGATAAAAGCAATGTTGATGGGTTAAGAAACACAAAATGGAGAATAGAGCATTTTTTAATGCAATGAAAAAAGGTCTTCCTTTCCTGTGAAACTAACTGAGGTCCATTCGAAACTTAAAAAACATGTTCATTAATGTATATACATACATACATACATACATACATACATACATACATACATACATACATACATACATACATACATACATACATACATACATACATACATACATACATGCATACATACATATATATACATACATACATACATACATATATATATATATATATATATACATATATACATATTGCTATAGTTGGGCAGCAGATCCTCTTTAAGGCAAATGTCATTAAAATTTGCAGCAGCTTCTGCGTTCACGAGTTTTTTGCTGACATTCTCGACTTTTCTAATGCTGGCGCGCTGAGTCGTGCTAAGTTCTTTAATTACCTGACCAAATAGCATTGGAGGTATAAGTAAAGGCATCGGAATTATCTTCTCTAATTTTATGCAGAGCTTTCGCCTAACTGTTAGGCATCTTCAGTGCTAATGAGTACAGTGTGTGGGAAATGATCTTAAATACACAATACACAGATCACAGACACTTGCGTGCTGATCCGGTTGACCAATCAGGAGGCAGGAACGCTAAGCTCCGCCCCCAGGCCTAGCGGCTGATCCGTAAGGTGACCTCGATGTCTTTTGATGTGGGAATAATAAATGGATCCGGAGTCTGTCTGTTCATCGTGGGTTTTTTATCTTTTATGTATAAGGCTTCTAGGATATGAAGGCGTGTGTGGTTTGTTTCTGTCTGTAAAATAGTGATGCCCTCCTCCAAATTCTTTCTTGTCAGTGGGGTCTGATGTACGTCTTCGTGGTGTCGCTTGATAGCGCCATTGGAGAGATGAAGGGTGAGACGCCTCGTAAGCTTCGTCGTAGTCATCCCTATGTATGTTTCATTGAGGGCTTCACAGTTCCCTTTTCTGCAGGAGTATTCATACACGAGATGGCTACGCTGAAGTTCCGGTGTCCTCTGGCAGGGGTTGTTCTTTATAAGGAGTTGGGATGTCTTCATGTTTTTATAGAAAATAACCAGATCTATTTTGTCGTTGTCGTTGGTGGGTTTCACGTCTTTGTGGATGATTTTTCTAAGGGCTTCCTCATCGGCTCTATAATGGGTGGACATGGTGTTTTGGTAGAAAATATTAATCCTGGCTTCTCCTACTGGCTTTTCTGCTGGGATTGAATACCATCTATCAAGGTGCTTGTTAATGGCGAATTGCACTTCTCTATTAGAGAAGCCATTGTTTACCAGGACCTGCGTCGTTCTGTCGAGCTCTGCGTGGGTTCGGGCCCAGTCGCTACAGTGCGTCAGTGCCCTTCTGTCATAAGCATCGATTGTGGACCTCCGGTAGCGTTGAGGGCATTCACTGTTGCCGTTGAGGCAGAGTCCTGGGTTGGTGGGCTTTGTATATACTCCGGTCCTAAAACCTTGAGAACTGGCTTCAACCTTTACATCTAGGAAAGGGAGCTGCTTACTGATACTGTTCTCTGAAGTGAAGTTTAGGCCGGAGACGCGCTGTAGGTTGCTCCTCAGGTCTTCAAGCTCCCTACGGTCCCTTACGAGGACGAAAATATCGTCTACGTAACAAACGTATATGGGAGGCTTTCTGGTAGTACTGAAGACCTCTCTCTCCACCATCCCCATGAAAAAATTGGCGAAGAGGACTCCAAGGGGCGAGCCCATAGCCACACCATCAACTTGCCTGTAGAGTTGTTTATTGGGACCATAGAAAGGGGCCTCCTTGGTACAAATCTCCAGTAGTTGGCGTAGGAGATTTTTGAGGATCTTTAGCTTTGCAGGGCCATCCTCAGGGTAGACTACCTGTAGGATGTAATCTATGGTCCTATCCACGGGGACGTGGGTGAAGAGAGACTCCGCGTCGAGGGATGCGATATCACCTTTGGCATCGACACCTTTGAGGATGGACAGAAAGTCAGCGGTAGACTCAATGCTGTAGTCCTTAGGAATGAAGGGTGTTAGGAGGGCGTTCAATCTTTTGGCTAAATGATAGGAAGGAGTCGGGATCTGAGAGATGATGGGTCGCAGTGGGTTGTTCATCTTATGAGTTTTTACATTCCCATAGCAGTAGCCTGGGGTGAAATCCCCAGAAAGTTTCTGCAGCTTAACCCCATCCATGTCGGCGTTCACGGCGTCAATGATTTTATTGATTTTTGTCTTGAGGGCTTCGACGGGGTTCCTCGAAATCCTCTGGAATTTAGACTCGTCTACGAGCAGGGTCTCGAGCT
>NC_134778.1:3421132-3423632 GCF_046742065.1 Oratosquilla oratoria
TTCATTTATGTATGTATACTGTATAGGTATGTATAAACGGAGGTATGTATATATATTTGAGAATGTTTCTAAAGCATGTGACCGTGGTCTCTAGGTCTTCCATAGATCTCGCAGAAAAAAAAAAGAGTTGAAATGCTGTCTACTCTTTATGAATACAGGACTGGTTTCAAATCAGTGGATAATACGAAAATAAACATGAGATGTATACTGTATAGGTATGTATATACGTAGATATGTATATATATTTGAGAATGTTTCTAAGGCATGTGGCCGTGGTTTTTAAGGTCTTCTACAGATCTTGCAGAGAAAAAAAAAAGAGTTGAAATGCTGTCTACTCTTTATGAATATAGGACTGGTTTCATGTCAGTGGATAATTGGAAAATGAACATGAGAAAGAAGAGAAGGGACTCGAAAAGGAGACAAAGAGAGAGATAATAAAGAATGACAATACTTGACTTCCATGTTCTCTGGTGAGAAAACGTGAAAGGATTATAATGAAAGTTGACAGAGGAATGATGGACCTCTTTAGAAAGCGTCAAATTAATTCGATAATGGTCTTAATATTCAACTGTTGGAGAACGTGAATCTTTCTGACACCTATCACAGCTAGCACATATCATTGGTCCTTGGCGCCAAAAAAAAGAAAAAGAAAAGAAAAGAGGAAATTAACTAAGTTGGAAATAACCAAGTAAGAAACAAATATTGCACAGCCCAGAAGACGTTTGGAATCTTGATAAAACTATATTTTGTAATTGTGTGTATTTGAGTGTGTGTGTGTGTGTGTGTGTGTGTGTGTGTGTGTGTGTGTGTGTGTGTGTGTGTGTGTGTGTGTGTGTGTGTGTGTGTGTGTGTGTGTGTGTGTGTGTGTCTGTGTGTGTGCATGTGCGTGCGTGTGTGTGTGTGTGTGTGTGTGTGTGTGTGTGTGTGTGTGTGTGTGTGTGTGTGTGTGTGCGCGTGTGTGTGCTTGCGTGTGTGGAGGGGAAGGTAGGCTCTATGAAGTGCCCTCGAAGGACCCTTGAGGAGCAGTCTAGGCATGTGCTTGAAGCGACGCGCCCAAGGCATATACTCCATGAATTATTATCAATATTGCATGCCATAAGCATGGTCATCTATCTTATACGTCTCCTGTTTATAATTGAAAAAAAAAAAATCAATGACAACTCTGATGACATGATGTAAAGCATCTTCCATGGAGTAGATATATATATGTACATATACACACACACACACATATATATATATATATATATATATATATATATATATATATATATATATGTATATATGAATATATATTGATATACATATTTAGATATAAATACATATACATATATATATATATATATATGTATATATGAATATATAATGATATACATATTTAGATATAAATACATATATATATATATATATATACATATATATATATAAATTTATATATATACATACTAATCAGTAATAAGTAAATATCCATTATTCATCAATATTACACATATATTTGTGAATGCTTCATGGTAAGAAAACTTATTCCATAATACTTACAGAACTGTAAAATTGTAAAGTCACTGTTTCTTTGTCTACACAGCACACTCAAAAGTATAGCTAGCAAAATTGACTTCAGACGGCTACTACCGATACTGATTCTGATGCACACTGAAGCCCTTATTTCCTGTGTACTTAAAAAAAATATGTTCGGTGCGGAAGCCTTTCACATAACCAAAATAAAATAAAATAAAAAAAAAAAACAAGGAGGCAAAGATTCATCAACTGCAATACCAGGAAAAAAATTTTTTTGAAAAAGATTAAAAATCCACATCTCTAATGTATATGTATATGTATATGTATATGTATATGTATATGTATATGTATATATATATATATGTATATGTATATGTATATGTATATGTATATGTATATGTATATGTATATGTATATGTATATGTATATGTATATGTATATGTATATGTATATGTATATGTATATGTATATGTATATGTATATGTACCAGGGGTGATCAGAAAATAATGACAGTCGGACTCGTAGCTGAGAGACTATAAGTGTTGGGGGGGCGGGGAGCAAGGGGCAGCAAGTGTTGCCTGTTGTTACATGTTTGAGCTTGTCGCTGTTTGTCTAGCTTACATTTTATCGTTGCGCTGTGCGATTGCGTCATTGTTGGTTTGCCTCTCTAACCGGAAACATGGATTTTTCGAAAGAAGGCTGCAGATTCTACACCTTCACAAGGTGGAAACTCGGGAAAAAAGCAACGGAGATCAGAGAGGAATTGTTGCAAGTTTTTCCCGAGTCTACTCCATCACTGGAAACTGTTTCCTGCTGGATTCGAGCTTTCGCAGCCGGAAAATTGCAGCTAGAAGATGATCATCGTCCTGGCCGCCCTCGGACATCCGTGACCGAAGCAACGACGGTCCGTGCGCGGGCCATCATTGACGAAGATCCAACTGTTACTCTTCGATTCTTATCCTTGGAGCTCGGTGTCAGTTATGGG
>NC_134778.1:3436132-3453632 GCF_046742065.1 Oratosquilla oratoria
GGGAGGGAGGAAGGGGAGGAAGGAAAAGAGGAGTAGGAGGAAGGATGTGGAGGAAGAGGAAAAAGAGGAGTAGAAGGAAGGATGTGGAGGAAGAGGAAAAAGCAGAGTAGGAAGAAGGATGTGGAGGAAGAGGAAAAAGAGGAGTAGGAGGAAGGAAGCGGAGGAAGAAGAAAAAGAGAAGTAAGAGGAAGGAAGTGGAGGAAGAGGAAAAAGACGAGTGGGAGGAAGGAAGTGGAGGAAGAGGAAAAAGAGTAGGAGGAAGAGAGTGGAGGAAGAGGAAAAGGAGGAGTAGAAGGAGGGAAGTGGAGGAAGAGGAGTAGGAGGAAGGGGGTGGAGGAAGAGGAAGGAAGTGGAGGAGGAAGGCAGAGGGAAGTGGAGGAGGAGGGAGGGAGTAGAAGGATGGAGGATGGAGGGAGGAAAAGAAGAAGTAGGAGGAAGGAAGTGGAGGAAGAGGAAAAGAGGAGTAGGAGGAAGGAAGTAGAGGAAGAGGAAAAAGAGGAGTAGGAGGATGGAAGTGGAGGAAGAGGAAAAAGAGGATTAGGAGGAAGGAAGCGGAGGGAGAGAGAAAAAGAGGAGTAGAAGGAAGGAAGTTGAGAAAGAGAAAAAGAGGAGTAGAAGGAAGTGGAGGAAGAGGAAAAGAGGAGTAGGAGGAAGGAAGTGTAGGAGAAAAAGAGAAGTAGGAGGAAGGGAGTGGAGGAAGAGGAAAAAGGAGTAGGACGAAGGAAGTGGAGGTAGAGGAAAAAGAGAAGTAGGAGGAAGGAAGTGGAGGAAGAGAAAAGGAGGAAATAGGAGGATGGAAGTGGACGAAGAGGGAGTAGGAGGAAGGATGTAGGAAGAGGAAGAAGAGGGAGCAAGGAAGTGGAGGAAGAGGAAAAAGAGGAGTAGGAGGAAGGAAGTGGAGGAAGAGGAAAAAGAGGAGTAGGAGGAAGGAAGTGGAGGAAGAGGAAAAAGAGGAGTAGGAGGAAGGATGTGGAGGAAGAGGAAAAAGAGGAGTAGGAGGAAGGAAGTGGAAGAGGAGAAAAAAGAGGAGTAGGAGGAAGGAAGTGAAGGAAGAGGAAGAAGAGAAGTAGGAGGAAGGAAGTGGAGGAAGAGGAAAAAGAGGAGTAGGAGGAAGGATGTGGAGGAAGAGGAAGAAGAGGAGTAGGAGGAAGGAAGTGGAGGAAGAGGAAAAAGAGGAGTAGGAGGAAGGATGTGGAGGAAGAGGAAAAAGAGGAGTAGGAGGAAGGAAGTGGAGGAAGAGGAAAAAGAGGAGTAGGAGGAAGGATGTGGAGGAAGAGGAAAAAGAGGAGTAGGAGGAAGGAAGTGGAGGAAGAGGAAAAAGAGGAGTAGGAGGAAGTAAGTGGAGGAAGAGGAAAAAGAGGAGTGGGAGGAAGGAAATGGAGGAAGAGAAAAAGAGGAGTAGGAGGAAGTGGTGGAAGAGGAAAAAGAGGGAGGAGGAAGGAAGTGGAGAGAAAAAATGAGGAGAGGGTGAAGAGGGAGGAAGGTTGAGAAGGAGGAGGATGTGGAGGAAGGAGGGAAAAGGACGAGGAGAGTGGGAGGAAGGATGTGTGAGGGAGGATAAGGACATTAGGAGGAAGGGTGGAGGAAGAGGTAGGGAAGGGTGGGGAGGAAGGAAAGGAGGAAGGGGTGAAGGGGAGGAAGAGAAGAGAAGGAGTAGGATGGAAGTGGAGGAAGGAAGTGGAGGGAGGAAGGGAGGAAGAGGAAAAAGAGGAGTAGGGATGGAAGTGGAGGAAGAGGAAAAAGAGGGGAAGGAAGTGGAAGAGGAGGGAGGAAAAGGAAGTGGAGGAGGAAGAGGAAGTGGAAGGAGGGAAGGAGGAAAGGAAGGAGGAGGAAGGAAGTGGAGAGGAAAAAGAGGAGTAGGAGGAAGGAATGTGGAGGAGGAAAAGAGGAGTAGGGAAGGGAAGTGGAGGAAGAGGAAAAAGAGGAGTAGGAGGAAGGAAGTGGAAGAGGAGTAAAAAGAGGAGTACGAGGAAGTAAGTGGAGGAAGAGAGTAGGAGAGGGAGTGGAGGAAGGAAAAGAGGAGGAGGAGGAAGAGGAGGTGGAAGTAGGAGGAAGGAAGTGGAGGAAGAGGAAAAAGAGGAGTAGGAGGAAGGAAGTGGAGGAAGAGGAAAAAGAGGAGCAGGAGGGTGAAAGTGGAGGAAGAGGAAAAGGAGTAGGAGGATAGGAAGTTTGGTGAGAAGAGGAAAAAGAGGAGTAGGAGGAGATAGGAAGAGGAACTTAAAGAGAAAGGAGTGGGAGACATTGGACTAAGGGGAGAAAACGAAGAACGAAAGAGAGAGAAAACGGATACATTAAAGAAAAAAAGTAATATTGCGAAGAGGAGAAATATGATTTTAAAGTAGATGGGGTATAAGGAAGGGGAGGGAGGAGAAGGATAAAGGGAAAGAGTTACGAGGAGTTACAACGAATTGCTGTACCTCGACAGGTTTTACAATCCATACCGGAGAGGTTATCGTTCAAAAGTTACTGAGGATTCGTGCTAGTACTTACCCTAAAGTGTGTATAGCACCTTGTCCAATCGTGTTTTGAACTGTTTGATTGAAGTATAGTTTAACATTTCCATTGGTATTCTGTTCCAAGTGTTGCAGATTTTACAAGTAAAGAAGTCACCAAACTTGTTACAAGAGGAGAGAGAGAGAGAGAGAGAGAGAGAGAGAGAGAGAGAGAGAGAGAGAGAGAGAGAGAGAGAGAGAGAGAGAGAGAGAGAGAGAGAGAGAGAGAGAGAGAGAGAGAGAGAGAGAGAGAGAGTGAGAGAGAAGAGAGAGAGAGAGAGAGAGAGAGAGAGAGAGAGAGAGAGAGAGAGAGAGAGAGAGAGAGAGAGAGAGAGAGAGAGAGAGAGAGAGGAGGGAATTATGATGTAAGAGAAAGGACGCAAGAGCCAGAGAACGATAGAGAGAGATAAATGATTGCGAGGGTGGGATAAAAAATGAGAGAGTGAGAGAGAGAGGGCTTGAAAGAGAGATCATGGTGAAGGGGTGAAGAGGAAGAATCAGGAAGAAAAGTAACGAAAGTTTGTGTTTGGGAGGAAGAACAAGAATATGGTGTACACGAATAAAGTAGTAGAGGCAGAAGTTGGAAAAGAAAACACGTAGAGGCTAGTAAGAGAGGCAGGGATGAAAAGAAGAAGTCTAAAAAGAAGTCCAAAAAGAATAGCACATATGAGTAAAGACGTATTCTGAATGTAATAAACTATCTGTCTACATCTATATATATGCCAAGGGCTTTTACCCCTTACAAGGGCATGTATCCACTCCCACTCATTCCACTCAAACCTATTCCACTCCCTCCACCACCCCTTCCTCCCTCTCATCTTAGCTCCATCATATCCGGTGATGTCTCAAGAGAATGGAAGCTAGCTGACGTTACTCCCGTCTTCAAAAAAGGTGACAAAAAGAAATCAAATAACTACAGGCCTATAAGCTTGACGTCTATTATTGGAAAAATGAAGAAAACTATCATCAGAGATGCTATAAACACCATTTTGAAAGTAACTGTTTGGTAAACGATAGCCAGCATGGATTGAGACGGAAACGTTCTTGCATGACTAACTTACTCAAGTTCTACAACACAGTCATCTCGAATTATGACAAAAGAAACAATATAGATTTAGTTTATCTAGACTTTTCAAAAGCTTTTGATACCATCCCCCACGAAAAACTACTAACTAAATTAGCCTTACATGTAATAAGTGGTAACCTACTAAGTTGGACTAGTAATTGGTTAAACGATCGAAAACAGAATTGTTCTAAATGGCAAAACTTCTAGATGAAAAAATGTTACGAGTGGAGTTCCTCAGGGTTCCGTTCTTGGGTCACTTCTATTCATATTTGCTGATGATACAAATGATGATGGTAAATGATCACTTTAACCAATCAGCTATTCAAGAAGATTTAGATAAATTACAGCAATGGTCTGAAAAGTGGCTAATAAAATTTAACACAAGTAAATGCAAGGTTATGCACACAGATAAAAATAACAGTAATAGTGATCACAATTTATTGGGAAATTCGTTAACAAAAGTGGATAGTGGAAAGGATATCGGCGTAATTATCAGTAACAATCTCAAATCATCTAAGCAGTGTATTTCAGCCTCTGAGAAAGCAAATAAGACTCTAGGACTGATTGAGTGATCTTTTGACTTCAAACATCCATCTATCATTAACAAACTATATAAATCGTTAGTTCGTCCACATTTAGAATATGCTCTTTTCATACAACAGCGAGCCACAAAACTGATTTCAAGTATTAAAAATAAATCATACAACAGCGAGCTACAAAACTTATTTCAGATATCAAAAATAAATCATATGAAAATCGATTAAAACATGAATATATTTTCCCTAAAGAAAAAAAAAACGTAGACTAAGAGATAACTTCATGCAGATCTTTAAGACCAAGGAAAGTTAACAACATCAAAAGTGACAAAATGTTCACACTAAATGAGAGTCTTACAAGAAATAATGGTCTCAAACTGTCAGGAAATAGATTTAATTTGGAAGTGGGTAGAAGCAACTTCACCGACCGTGTAGTTAATGAATGGAATAAACTTCCTGCAGAGGCAGTGAAATGTAGTTCAGTTCGAAGCTTTAAGATTCGTTAAGATAAACATCTAAACAAGATGCTGTAATGCCTGCCATTTGCTTTACATTATTCGCTAATTTGTTTGTTTATTATTTTTTTCTGATTATTGTTTATCATTATCTATCTGTTCATTTATTATTATTACTATTTATCTGTTTGTTTATTATTTAACTTTATCTATTCATTTATTTGTTTTATTTATTATTATTTATATTATATATTATTTGCTTATTTATTTATTTATTTATTTATTTATTTATTTATTTATCATTATTGTCAATATTTTCTCATCCGACCTAGATATGGACCAAAAGGTCTCCTGTCAGCATGCTCCTTCTTTGTAATCTTTTGTAACCCTTTGACTTCATTTTGAGAGGCAACATCATGTAACCTTTACGAACTTGTGCGACCCAACTGCGATGGGACATTTAACCAGCGCTTCCATCCTTATGGACAATCTCACACTGCTGTGATACATTAACCTTCAGTTGATTGTTGAGACTGTAAAGAATTTGGACTTTTTCTCTTTTACTAATACGAGATAAAATCTCAACACTTCAGTTAAAACGCCATACATCTAACTACAGTAGTAGATGAATTGAAATGGTCTATGTAATCAATAATTGGTAGATGAATTACAATTCTTCCCATCTTTCAATATTCTCTCTCTCTCTCTCTCTCTCTCTCTCTCTCTCTCTCTCTCTCTCTCTCTCTCTCTCTCTCTCTCTCTCTCTCTTCGTTTCCATTTAAGATAAATCTTATGAATATTCATAATATCTATCCACGATGAATTTTCTTTTTGCTGCCAGCCTGTTCCATGTATTTTGCCTATTACACCGTCTTAAATAGACCCTGTCAATCTATCTACTATTTAGCTAGATGTATGGCATTTTGACACCTCTCTCTCTGTATCTCTCTCTCTATCTTTCTTTCCTTCCCTCTCTATCTCAACACGCTGGCCTAAACGGATAGCTGGGAGCCTCACCCTCTGAGGAAACCATAGAGTACCAAACTTTGAACATTTTTATTCCTTTTGTGTTGAAGTGTCTCGTGCCAAAGTTAGCCAGTACTTTCATTCAGTTTTGTCACATTTTTTCTCTCTGTGTTGAGATACTCCGGAAGTTTCTACCTTTGTCTTCCTTTTCCACATTTCAACTCGTCTATTTTACAAAAGGATCTTAAAATGCCTTGTCTGTTCGAACGCAGTTTGGATTGTTTTGTTGGATAAAATGTAGAATGTCTGGATCGCCCATACACACACTCACACACACAGACAAGCAGACAGACAGACAGACAGACAGAAACACACACACACACACACACACACACACACACACACACACACACACACACACACACACACACACACACACACACACACACACACACACACACACACACACACACACACACACACACACACACACACACACACACACACACACACACACACACACACACACACACACACACACACACACACACCACACACCACACACACACACACACACACACAAACCACACCCAAACACCACACAAACCCACACACACACACACCAACCACACACACACACACACACACACACACACACACACACACACACACACACACACACACACACACACACACACACACACACAGAAGGTGCATGCACCACATTCATTAGTACACAAACATAACACTTGAATACACAATAAAAAACGCCGAATATTGATATACTTCAAATAAGCAACAAAAACCTTGAACTGAACTAATTACATATGTATATATATATATATATGTATATATATATATGTATACATATATATATGTATATATATACATATATATATATATATATATATATATATATATATATATATATATATATATATATATATATATAATAAAAGAGAAATAGTATGAGCCTCATTCACTTCGGTTACTAAATCAATAAAATACATGAACATGGCTATGGATCAATATGTATACCATTACACATATACATAAACACATTTGCTAGAAGTAAGCTAAAACTCCCATCTGTGTTATATATTTCATCATTTAATGAGAAATTACCTGGTTTGAACTTGAAACCCTTCTCATCAGGAAATCAAATGCGTTTGGTCCTTTATATAACATATTTCCTACCTATTTCACTTATACGGTTGAGATAATATAATGATTACGTGAAAGAATATGTATTATCCTATATCTATTCTTCTAAGTAACAAAATATCCTAGAGTTGGTTCAATCATTACATCTATGTCAGAGGTTGGGGTGAGGATTAAAGGAGGGAGAGGTTGGGTTAAGCCCCAGTGACATAAAGCTTAAGACCCGTTTCCGACAACCCTCGACCGTAAATCAAGCGATCGGTCGGCGACACTAAACCTGCGAAAGAAATTGAAATGGAAAGAATGAATGTAGTTGATAAGATAAAAAACTATGTACTGGGGACTATTCAGTGCGTGTTGTAATACATCTATCTATTTATCGATCTATTTATTCACCTATTTTATTACCGAACACCAGCGACTTCCAAAGACTACCTGCAACTGGCCACCGACCACCTGCAGGTCGCCGGTGGTCGGAAACAGGTCATAAGCTTGGTATGACTGTGACCATAGAGGGGCATTTAGACGGCCAACGGTTTGACAAGCCCGGTTTGTCAAACAAGTGTTTGAAGTGATGTTTGACCGTGTGAATAGGGTATTTGGTTGTCAAACACGTTTGACAAACGTGTTTGACGACCAAATATCCCATTCACAGGGTCAAACGTCACTTCAAACACTTGTCTGACAAACTGGGTTTGTCAAACTGTTCGACCGTGTAAATGGCCCTTTAGGGATGGGGAAAATGTTGCAGTTGTTGATGGATAGTTGGGCTGAATACAAAATATATATCATATATGATGAGCCTATAAGAGTACAGTAGATACTCGTACCTACCTAAAAGTGCCTAAGCCCAGTATACATGTTCTTGACAGAGATTTGAATGATGTTCTTTACTTTATTTTTTTGTGAAATCTCAATTCCGTGTTAATATTCATCAAGAGGAAATGTAGATTTGCACCTTTATATTTATAATTACCGCTGGTTACCGAGAGTAAAAATAAATAAATAAAGAAATAAATAAAAATAGACTTCATGAAAGGATGAATGACTTATGCTGCAATAATTATTGCAAGATAAGAAAACGATTATCTAAATCTGAGTGTCTTGATCTTCGTAGTTTAATCTACGTGGAACACTTATCAATGATTAGATCTTAGATGGTTGACCTAAAATGAAACTTCCATCGATGTATTTGTGTGTGTGTGTGTGTGTGTGTGTGTGTGTGTGTGTGTGTGTGTGTGTGTGTGTGTGTGTGTGTGTGTGTGTGTGTGTGTGTGTGTGTGTGTGTGTGTGTGTGTGTGTGTGTGTGTGTGTGTATGTGTGTGTGTGTGAGTGCGCTGTAGTGTATTTCTGACGGTTATGTTTTCCACATAAAAAATATTCTAAAAAGTTAATTGAGCAGAACTGTGGCGAATCAGATACCCTTTAATAAAAGAGTTTAATTTCGTAATAAAAATCCTTTATAAGAAGATCTTACCCAAACACACTGAAAAATAGCATAGATTTTTTAATCTTATTAGACTCCTACCTTCTGTAAATGTGTTGATTTTTGAGCCACACATAATCTCAGACTGTATCAACTCTGAATATATATATATATATATATATATATATGTATATATATATGAATTTATATATATGTATATATATATATATATATATATATATATATATATATATGTGTGTGTGTGTGTGTGTATATATATACATATATATATATATATATATATATATATATATATATATATATATATTTCATTTGGAGAGAAAAGCTTAGAAATCAAATACATGAAAAAGAGTCAATAAAATAAAATAGAAAATAAATATATTGGTATCGACTTCAAAGGAAGCTGGGGATTTTTTTTTTTTTTTTTTTTTTTTAAAGGAAATGTATTTCCTTTTTTTTTGGGGGGAGGGGGAGGGGATACATTTTTTCTCTTCTCATGTAGTGAATACTAGTTTCAGATCCGGGAAAGATTTAAACAAATCCAAGCTAAGCTCCAATCCCGAGCCGGTCACAAAAATTTGCGTTAGTATTAAGACCTCATACGCACGTTTTTTTTTTTTTTTTTTTTGCGTTTCTACCTCACCTGAATTCTGATTCAGACAAAACACACTCATAAATAAATCCAGTCGAAAAAACTTGACCTACATTCACACTCTTTCCTTACACTAAAACCCTCTATACATCCACCCATACATGCAACGGATATAGGTGAATAACACACCATCAGCACTAGAAGCTCTCAGAGGGCACCACACTGAGCGTGGGTGGGCTGTCTGCTGCTGGGGTACCCGCTTAGCGTGGGTGGGCTGTCTGCTGGGATCTCCACTGAGCGGGGGTGGGCTGTCTGCTGTGGTCCCTGCTGAGCGTGGGTGGGCTGTCTGCTGCTGGGATCCCTGCTGAGCGTGGGTGGGCTGTCTGCTGGGATCTCCACTGAGCGGGGGTGGGCTGTCTGCTGGGGTCCCCGTTGAGCGTGGGTGGGCTGTCTGCTGGGGTCCCCGTTGAGCGTGGGTGGGCTGTCTGCTGGGATCCCTGCTGAGCGTGGATGGGCTGTCTGCTGGGATCTCCACTGAGCGGGGGTGGGCTGTCTGCTGGGGTCCCCGTTGAGCGTGGGTGGGCTGTCTGCTGGGGTCCCTGCTGAGCGTGGATGGGCTGTCTGCTGGGATCTCCACTGAACGGGGGTGTGCTGTCTGCTGGGGTCCCCGCTGAGCGTGGGTGGGCTGTCTGCTGGGATCTCCACTGAGCGGGGTGGGCTGTCTACTGTACATTATGACAAGCCCCAATGAATCAATACTTCAGTTATAGTGTCTAAGAATAAAATCGAGTCTTTGTAAGACGTACAATCTCACACGTGGGTCGTGTCCATATGAGAAATTGCATAAAAAAATTAAATAAAAAAAAATCTCCCGAGCGTGGGTGGGCTGTCTGCTGGTCTCCCCACTGAGCGGGGGTGGGCTGTCTACTGTACATTATGACAAGCCCCAATGAATCAATCCTTCAGTTATTGTGTCGAGTCTTTGTTTGACACATGGATCTTGTCAATATGAGAAATTACACAGAAAAAAAAAAATCTCCTATCGTGACATCTCACAACCCGACAAGTTTCACATTTCTAAGTATTCAGTACCTTGGTTTGTAACCCTCTTATGTGAAATGTGATAAAAAATAACACATAACTAATATTATATAATTTATATTCATGTATCCGCATCAGCTTAATAATTAAAGCATGTTTCCTGTACATAAAAAATCGTGCAAAATTCTTCACCTATTTCACTGATGAAAGACAAAAAGGACCCTAGGATCCCTTCTTGCTTGGACCCTCCTGTTGCTGGATGCGCCCCCTTTAACTGCTTGGGTCCCCCTTCTCACTCTCTGGGACCCTGTCCTCTTACCTGAGCCCATTCTTTGCTCCCTGGACCCCATAAGAACATAAGAATAAAGGAGACTGCAAGAGACCATAAGGCCTACACTAGGCAGCTCCGTATCCATCACCAACTGTCATCTCCATCCATAAAGTTGTCTAATCGTTTCTTAAGAACATAAGAATAAAGGAGACTGTAAGAGACCATAAGGCCTACACCAGGCAGCTCCGTATCCATCACCAACTGTCATCTCCATCCATAAAGTTGTCTAATCGTTTCTTAAGAACATAAGAATAAAGGAGACTGTAAGAGACCGTAAGGCCTACACTAGGCAGCTCCGTATCCATTACCACCTGTCATCCCCATCCATAAAATTGTCTAATCGTTTATTAAGAACATAAGAATGAAGGAGACTGCAGGAGACCATAAGGCCTACACTAGGCAGCTCCGTATCCATCACCACCTGTCATCCCCATCCATAAAGTAGTCTAATAGTTTCTTAAGAACATAAGAATAAAGGAGACTGTAAGAGACCATAAGGCCTACACCAGGCAGCTCCGTATCCATCACCAACTGTCATCTCCATCCATAAAGTTGTCTAATCGTTTCTTAAGAACATAAGAATAAAGGAGGCTGTAAGAGACTATAAGGCCTACACCAGGCAGCTCCGTATCCATTACCACCTGTCATCCCCATCCATAAAATTGTCTAATCGTTTATTAAGAACATAAGAATGAAGGAGACTGCAGGAGACCATAAGGCCTACACTAGGCAGCTCCGTATCCATCACCACCTGTCATCCCCATCCATAAAGTAGTCTAATAGTTTCTTAAGAACATAAGAATGAAGGAGACCGCAAGAGACCATAAGGCCTACACTAGGCAGCTCCGTATCCATCACCACCTGTCATCCCCATCCATAAAGTTGTCTAATCTTTTCTTAAAACAACTGATAGTTTCAGCGCTTACTACATGGTTACTAAGTTTATTCCATTCGTCGACCACCCTAAATCTTGCCAATTTCTTTTTTAAATCTAAATTTGTCCAGTTTATAACCATTACTGCGAGTCCTGTCCTATTGTTTTAATATGATGACCTTGTTTGCATCACCCTTGTTAAAGCCTTTGATCCACTTGAACACCTCTATTAGATCATTATTCCAGTTCCATGTGAAACATTATAAAATGACAGATACACATTTAGTTACACCTAATACGCTAAGCCAGAGATGCATGTCAGCACATACACGATAGTGGATTTGTCATTCTTCATGGATTTGACATTCTTCATAGATTTTTCTTTAGACGCATGAAGATTTTATTGAAACGAGACAAGGTAATTCTACTGAAGGAGTTAAATTAATCATGATTAAAAAAGACAGATGAAAATCCATGTGAACAAGTTGTATAGACACGGTAAAGGAAACATGGGCTGGAGGTGAAGCTTTTATTCCTGACGTTTCGTCTATCGACTTTCTCCTTTGAGAAAGTCGATAGACGAAACGTCAGGAATAAAAGCTTCACCTCCAGTCCATGTTTCCTTTACCGTGTCTATATAATCATGATAAACTCTTTTGTGACCGTGACGTCCTCTATATATTTCATTTTGGTTGACGTAGAACAGCCTTCTGTTTGAAGGCCTGAAGACACCTTAAACAAGATCGTATAACATAAGAAATTTAGTATGACATGTACCTCAAGTCACCAAAAAGTAAATTTATTGCGGTAGACATTCCATATTAGTTAGAACACGACTTTATTAATCCATCAAAAGAAATATAGAATGCTGTAAAAATAGAAAAAAACGTGTTTGCGAGAAGAGTTTCCAATTTAGACGCATAAAGTAACACAAACTAGGGCTCTGTTGTTGCTACCAGTGATTATTTATAAATTTGTTCTTAATGTCAACATCTTTTATTCCACTAAGAGAAACACTCTGTTAAAAGATTTGTGTGTGCGTGTGTGTGTGTGTGTGTGTGTGTGTGTGTGTGTGTGTGTGTGTGTGTGTGTGTGTGTGTGTGTGTGTGTGTGTGTGTGTGTGTGTGTGTGTGTGTGTGTGTGTGTGTGTGTGTGTGTGTGTGTGTATTCATCTAGTTATATCTTACGGGAAGGGGAGCTAAGCTCGTGGTGTCCCGTCTCTATCTCGCACTGTCTAGCTTCCTCTTAAATTTTTAGAGAAAACTGTTCTTTTCAAGTCTCTTCTGTAATTTTTTTTTTTTTTAGACTCTTTCCTTTTCCCATTCTATTTCTCTTATCCCAACTTAGTAAGTCTTCTCCATCAGGGTTTTTCATACCTCTCATGATCCTGTAGACAGTCAACAAGTAACCTGTTTCCAGAGTCGGTAATTCTAGTTCTGACAACTTCTCATCACGTGTATCAACCCCCTTTGACATTCCTCACTAATGAAGAAGCAATTGCTTTAATTATGAATAATCATGTTTTTAGTGGGCAAGATATTAACACACACGCACACACACACACACACACACACACACACACACACACACACACACACACACACACACACACACACACACACACACACACACACACACACACACACACACACACACACACACACACACACACACACACGCACACACACTCACACACCCTACACCCTACCACACACATATATTGAAAATTTGATTATCTCTTTGATTATATTAAAGAGTGATGATGTCTCCACACAAGATGAAAGCCATAATTGAGAGACTATAAAGAGCAAGTAAAGAACGAGTAAAGAGCAAGTAAAGAGCAAGTAAAGAGCAAACAAAGAAATAACATCTTTCATGTCCCCACCTTTTTCTTTCTTTCTCTTTCCCTTTCTCTCTCTCTATCTCTCTATCGCTCTCTCCCTCTTTTTTATACCGCAGACAATTTCACACCTTTGCATCACCGCAGCTGCTGTGGATGGAAACCGATTTTCTCCCTTAAACCTAACAGCAATTTGTTGGTTTGACGACCTTGAGTCGTTCTAAAGAACCTGAAACTCTTGTCAACTTGTACAATGTCTACTTGATGCCTTTAGAACGAGATATTGGAATTGTATTGGCCCTTCACTCCAAACCCTCCCCACCCCTCTATCTTGTACGGGGGACAAACATACACGAGGATTTTTTTGAGGGAACATGGAGTACAACAGCCCATTATTATGTGCGCCATATCATGAAAAGAAAGTTGAGTTTGAATCTGAGGACCATAATTTCTGTAATGTCTTACTAAAAGCCTCATCTTCAATAACTTATATGTTACTTACCAGTAATTCTCGTTTTGTGGTCTAAAGCTTCTATTAAATTCAATTCAATTATTAAATTGTTTACAGTATCTTCTTGCTCAAAGTAAGAACTATCTCTGTTTTATATTGTACATTAGCATATGAAATATTTAAGGTATAATTGGAGTTATCTGAGTTTCTGTAATGCCTTACTAAAAACCTAACCTTAAATACATTATATGTTCCTTTCCAGTAGTTCTCGTTTGGTGATCTAACGCTTGTAATAAATCCACTTTAATTATTAAATGGCTTAAAGTACCTTCTTGCTCGAAGTATGAACTACCTCTGTTTTGTGCAGTATATTAGTACACGAAATATTAAAGGTACAATAGGAGTTTGGGCGAGTACATGTATGTAACCCGTTACTCTAAAAGCTAAAACACATAGAAAAAATATTTTCATGACCGTCGCGTACAGGACTCGAACCTACCGCTCAGAACCCATAAAGCTACTGCGCAGCACTTTAACCCTCTCGGCTACTGAGGTTACAAAAGTCTCTGAACTCGAAACCTTTCCTAATATCGGGAATCAGTACAAAACAGAGATCGTATATAAGAAATAAATCACACGAAAACCATCTAATATATATTTAGACAAATTTCCATTAAAAAAAAAACAGAAGAAAAAATGGTTGAAGGATGAATTGTATTCAAGACTTATATCGTTTGAAAGGAAATTATAATCATAATCTTGGATACATTTTTACACTATATACTAACCAGAAGAGAGAGAGAGAGAGAGAGAGAGAGAGAGAGAGAGAGAGAGAGAGAGAGAGAGAGAGAGAGAGAGAGAGAGAGAGAGAGAGAGAGAGAGAGAGAGAGAGAGAGAGAGAGAGAGAGAGAGAGAGAGAGAGAGAGAGAGAGAGAGAGAGAGAGAGAGAGAGAGAGAGAGAGAGAGAGAGAGAGAGAGAGAGAGAGAGAGAGAGGGGGGGGAGGAAACAGGACATAGATTTCATCGAACACCATTTTCAACATCTGCGTAGTCAGTGTCATTTCATACTTGATCCATATGTAGAATCTGACCTATAAGTACTTTTTTCTGTTCAGTGATGAGCTATTCTTGTCTTAATGTGAGTTTTCTGGTCTTTAGAAATTCCGTTTTCTTTTGAAGCTGGAACTCAACTTAACAAAAACTGGCATTTGTCGACAAAAACCCCACAAAGAATATCGTCCATCAAAAGGGTTATAAGATAACTCCAATGTCCTGCACGGCACAAACCCTTATTGGAAATCGATACCGGAATATCTGTTTTCATCAACCTGTTCCTAATTACAACCACAGCCTAGACTTCTTTTAAGTACAGTCTGTACAAACACATTTGTGAACATGGATGTTGGAAATAGTTTTACCTAAACAGAATTATGACTACTTTTCTCTGAATATGACCTAACCTACAATAGCGTCCATATTCACACCAAAAATGTTTACGAACAGCGATATCAATATGGAGTATAAAAAATGGCATTTGTGACCTTGATGGCAATGATAAGAGTGGTATTAGAAATTAAGCATAAATAACTGTGATATTACTGAGACATGGAGTTATGCCGTCGTTATTATATTGGTTGTTGATAATCTGCATCCGTATAGCGTTATCATTTTTATTGATACTGTTATCATTACTACTATCATCAGTACTGTCATTGTTATCCTCATTATCATTTGTTATTGTCATTGTCACCACCATCATCACGATCATTATCACAGTCACTATCATCATCATCATTGTTACTTGTGTTGATAACAGTATCAGTAGCAGTGACAGTATTAGTATCAATATTGAAAGATATCATTTAATTTTGTTCTGAGATTTTTCAAAATAAATATTTAACTCTGGTTTGACGTCATTTATCTATACACTAAAGAATTATGATGACAACTCACTCAGCTCCTACAAATACGTATTTTGTGAATCATTTTCTTTTCATCTAATGTGCATTATAAACAGAATAGGCCGTAAAATCATTTATCATAATATAATAGCACCGTCCATGATTAACATGTACGAGTATTACCTTGGCTATGGTTTTTCTTGTTCACTTGATCTATATTCAATCACACCACGTACATCCCTTTACAGCAAGTTGTGTCCTAAGATGTCTTTATGATTGGATAGCACTTTTAAATGCTGGTGCATGTTCCAGTTCAGGGAACCTGAGTCGCTGATAGGACTAGAGAGTTACTGTCTTGACACACACACGTAAAAAAAAAAAAAATCTATGAGTCTTAACGTAAGACAAATAGGCACGTTGTCCTATGACTTCAAGTTCCAATCAAGGGTATCATATCTAGTTACCTCGCAGAGGTAGTAGTGACTAAAATATTCCAGATACTAAGGTTTAGAGGACATCCACCTGAACATTTATATTGGAATGTCTAGCTTAATGTGGAGGGCTTCCATAAAACAGCAAAATATCAGTTTACGAACCAAAGGGATTAATTGGTGATAATGATAGTTAAATTACGAATTGTTATTGCTAAATGAACATTATAACCCTGTGGTGTACATGTACCCCACAAGCATGCATGTAGGTGCAAATTGATGCATGGTAGAGTTGTGTGGCAGTCTGACCTGACTCAACGCTCGAAGGATAAGATGGGTCACCCCGATCAGGTCGCGTCTGGTTAAGGCGTCAGGTTGGCCCTGGGTATATATACCGCCTGCCCTGAGCGGGCAGGCCAATCATTCAGATTCACATACTGTATTCAGATCCGGACAATTTGGTCATTCTGACCCCTGCACAGTAGCACGTTGCTAGGCCTTCGTGGTCGGTCCCCCACGTGGGGACCACGCCACGTCAGTCCTTAGGCCGACGCACAAGTATCCACCAGAATAAAGTGCATAAACCAAACCGAGTGTCGATATCTCCCTACGTCACCTAGTCTAGTAATATACATCTTTCAACTCTTCTGCAACGTCGACAGCTAAGATAATAATTAAGAATGCAATGACCTTAGTTTAATATCATTAATAAGACCAGGGAGAATTTTTTAAATTTCAATAGCATCAATGAGATCATTAGAATACACAATTGTAATATAATTACACTTAATGGTCATAAGATAACTGTTATGTAAACGTGTTAAGGGGACATAAATTAATGTAAACTGTTGGTACATTGGGTGAAATGCTAATTCAGATGACAGCTGCTTAGCTGAGGTCAGGTCTGTCACCTTTGCCTGATGTGTTTGGACATTCAGAGTATGTAGGTGTTTGGTATGATACGAGTGTGAATAAGACCGGGCTGAAGAAAAAGACGGGTAAATGGTTGAGGAAGAGGAATGGGGGTGGGGGTGCGTTACAAGGAGGGAGTGGGGGGGAGAGGGAAGGGGGAATGAGGCATTGAGAGGTTAGAGTAAAAGAGGAAGTGGTGGGGGATTGGAAGAGGGGTGAAGGGGAAAGGAGAGGGTGGAATGGGGAGTGTGGAGGAAGGTTTTTGATTTAAAGAAGTGATAGGTAATGAGGGGATGCCTTGATAGTACATGCGATAGAGGTACTGTATAATGTATGCATTGTATCGAGACCAGCACAGACAAATTAATGGGTTGGTCTCTCGAGATGGTGTGCCGATTGGTTGTAGAGTCATTCAAGACCGGAGTTATCTCTCGGATAACTAAATCGTCCGACGACAATACTGTAATTAAGTGAACGCGGTGATCAAAGGGATTTTGTTGAACAGAACCTGTCAAGCAGCAATCATGATTTGTTTTATGTGTGCAAATACGCGTTTCAAAAGTGTCAGCGTTTCATGTCGTGATTTTTTCTTTCTTTTTTGTTCTTTTTTTGGTCTGGTTCCCCTCCGTTGATTTAATTGTTCTGCTTGCTAATGAAATGATGGGTCACGGAAAGTTATCAATCATTTCACTTGAAGCTCTTTACTGTATATATGGTGCAAGATGATTGAGAGGAAGAGTCAGTCCTTTAGATGTCTAGCATGCACACGCGCGCACGCACGCATGTTGTGATAGTGAACTACGACGTCTTAAGACAACTCTCAAGGGACCCTCTATTGTTCTTGGATTTGTCTCCCAAGGGACCTTCCATTGTCATCGGACCTGGCCATAACCAGAGGAACCAGGCGTTTAGGACCACACCTAAATATCTGACAAAACAATAGACGTCTCCATCCAACATTGCCAATCTCCAGATCAACATATGTCAACACTTTAATTCTTTAT
>NC_134778.1:3476132-3481132 GCF_046742065.1 Oratosquilla oratoria
TGTTTGTTTTTATGCTAAACTCGCCAAACAGAATACTCAAGAAACTGATCTTTTAGCTAAGACCAGACATTTCTATTCAGCTCTGAGGTGATTCAACAACTAAGACAAGTGACTCACTAGTTATTCACAAGGAACCCTTTCAGTTGAATGGAATCTCTTGGCGTTATTTGAAACAAAATGTGAGTAGACTTTGGACAAATTTAGGTTTAAGAAGGAAATAAACAAGAACTGTTTTACGTACAGAGTGGTTAATGAATGGAATAAATAATCTTATGGATAGGGATGAAAAATGATAAAGGACATGGAACTGCCTAGTGTTGCCCTTATGATCTCTTGCAATATCCTACATGAAGTTCTAGCTTAAGCTGAATAAACTTACCTGGAATTAACAAGGACAAAACATTTGTAGATGTTTTGTCTAAGAGAAGAGGTGCTATTCTGTCCTTTACAAACTGTAGATTGTTTTCTTTACTGGGAACATTCTGAATGTAAAATATTCAAAACTTAGAACAAAATAATCATTTCGAAATAAAAACAGAAAGCTATAAACTATTAACAGTACCAGGAATTTACTAGATTTTGTGGCTTTTTGTTCTTAATATTGGAGGTTCCTGATTTTAGAAACTACCAATGGAGTAAACTTTCTGTGCCTCTTCCCCTCCCTCAAAAATACATTTTGTTTATAGCCGAGAGAAGCCTGGCAAATGACTATTACCTTCCGTTTACAGCTATCATCTTTAATTCTGCAGCTTGACAGCCAGACAGGTGGCACCAGATGGTCGTGTCTGAGAAGTGACCCAGGGTCCTCCTGCATACGAGGAGAGAACATGACTGAACATATTATGAGCCATCTGAAGATTTGTTTCTTTTAATAGAAGGGGGGTTAGGTCAGGATTGGGGAATGGGGGAATACAGGCCTTTGATTCTTTTGCACACTAGGAAGAAATACAACCAAAAAGACTATGAATTATTTACAGATTATCTAGATTTATTTCGTCTGGTTGAAGGGATAATGAGGATAGAGGAAAGGAGATTGTGTACTGAAAGGGTTAAGACTATTCGTTTTAGTCCCTTAGGCTCGGTGAAGTGTATCTGCTTCTCCATTTATACATTTTATTCTGGCTTACATAAGATAACACTGGTCAATAAAATTTATTAGAATACCTGTGCCACAAGCAAAAGGAGGCGAAATTTATAGAATATTTTCTGCTTAACTTTGATAAATTTTCAGAATGTTTCTATCAGGCATAGTTTTTCTGTGATAGCACATAGAAATTTTAACAATTTATAATTAATAAATAAGGCTTATATATCAATGAAAATGAAACTTACCTTTAAAATGTAGAAACGCATGATTTTGAATGTATTTTTCTTCTGGAAGATCCCTTTTCACTGTTCAACAGTAATCAGACAACATTGAAGAGTTCCACTTCCTTTGATACTAAGTTTCTATGCTCAGAATGTCCTGGTAAAACCTCTCACCGTGCTCGTCACTGACGGCGTCAAGATTTGTGGAGAAAAATCCAAGTGAGAGTCTAGGAAGTGAATTTTTTTGGCTCATATTGAATTCCAAAGTCCTGTAGGAAGTCAGTGGCTCTTTAACGATTTCAGAATAGTTATTTGCTTTGTGATTTCCCCAAAACTCTACGCAAGCTTTCTTAAATGACAGCCATGCAGCTTTTTTTTAAGGTCATTGAGCTCTTCATCAAAATTCTGGTTTCTCATCAGCTTCCTAATCTGTGTTCAACAAAAATACATTCTTGGAGTATTTCGTCACTTATTCCAGGAAACGTATTTTTCAAATATGTAAATCCATTGCCATTTCTATGCATACCTTTAAAAAAAAATCAACAACCCTAGCTTAATATGCAAAGGAGGCAGATCAATTTTCTCTGAATCATCAAGAGGTCAGAGATATTTTTGGTCACATTCTTTTCATAATGATTTTTCTTATTCTGAATGCCTCACTAAAAGAGAAATCAACAAAACTTTGTGTAACCCAAATGCATTTCAAGTAAAAGTGCCACGACCTTTAGGTCACCACAGATATTCCATTTATATTCTTCATACTTAATATTTTGTAATAGAAGCTTCATACTCTCAAATGTTTCCTTCATGTTAGCTGCATGGGCCAGAGGAACACAAGGAATTTTATTTATATTGTGGAGCAAACCAGCTCTCAGGCTCACTTTTGAAGAGTCAATAAACAAGTGCCACTCATTCCTATCATATTTATGGTTAAGTTCCTTCATAACAGAATATACTTCATTGGAAAACACCATACCATCCTCAAGTGAGAAAAACTGTTCAAAACCACAATGTCGCTTACGATGAAAACTAACTTTGGATTATTTCTGGAAAAGATTCCAGCCCTTTAACCTGGAAGCAAAAAGTTCAGATTGATTCTTTACCAACTTTAAATTCCGCACATGATAATTCAAATATCCCTGAGTCAATAAATGTGGTTCACTTAAAGAACAGATTATCTGAGAGTAAATGTCTTCTGTTTCTTTTTCCATAACCACCTCACGTGACTTATCATCACTTAGTTCTATATGTTTTGGAAGGTCAGGTACAAGAAAGTCATGACTGTGAGATACTGGTCTCATATCAGATGATAAATTAGGATATTTTACAATACTCTTGGATCTTGATGTTATATCTTTTATATTTGCAATGCAGAAGCAATCTTTTGGTTCTCTCCAAACTATAGGGGTGTGAAAATGCATATGGCGTGAAGCTTTTGCCCATGCAGTGAGAAGCCTGACATAGGTTACACAACACACATGAGGTGCCCAGCTTTTATCCTGGTCCCCCACTCTGCAGCCAAAATACTGTCCATAACACTTTTTAATCAATTGCATGCAACACCGATTTTGTGACTTGAATGCTAATACACCGCAAATAAAGCAAAAATTGTCTGGGTGGTTTATACAGTTTCTTGGCATTGTGAAGGTGAATGGCGGGTATGCTACTGTACAATATCACAAACTTATTGCCACACAAATGCACACTACACAACCTCACACCAACACTTCAAACACAGTACTGCCAAACGTATAACAATCTCACGCAGTGTTGCCAAACTCAGTGTTGCTAACCACTTGATTGAAATTTATCCCACGTAACACACGTAACATAACATACCGTGGAATGCAAAAAATTTGGGTGATGGAAAAAGATGGAAATTATTGTTGGATTTTTAATGCAAAAACATATAAGGTACAGCTATTGTCTTCCTTGGGACAAATTCTTTGTTGACCAATGTAATTATGGGGAAGTGGATCTTGACCTGGCATACACGCTTAGCTGGCTATTTGATTGAAACGTTATAATTATTTTTATTAGCTGTAACTAGAACGATATTGATAAAAAATCTAGATCTTTCATATATTTCATTTCACTATCTAGTTTCTGCTATGCTTTCGAAATCTATGTATACGACTACCTTCCCACACGAAGTTATTTTGACTTTTGTGCACAAGGGAAAGTAATTAGAGTGGCAGGAAAAAAGACTCATTATATATATATATATATATATATATATATATATATATATATATATGTGTGTGTGTGTGTGTGTATATATATACATATATATGTATATATATACATATATATATAATACTGCTGACCCACTTTCGGAGAAGAATAAGCGAAGATATAGAGATCTGTATATTTCGATCACTTACTGTGATCCTCTTCAGCAGATATGAGTTCAACTCATATCTTCAGCAGATATGAGTTCAACTCATATCTGCTGAAGAGGATCACAGTAAGTGATTGAAATATACAGATCTCTATATCTTCGCTTATTCTTCTCCGAAAGTGGGTCATCAGTATTATTTTACAAATGTGCTACGACATATATTTGTTGTGATATATATATATATATATATATATATATATATATATATATATATATATATATATATATATATATATATATATATATATATACATGCTGAATACCACAGGAAAAATTTTCTTTTTTGGAATCCGAGCGTTTTCGTGATATTTGCTCACATCTTCAAGGATTACAATAGAATGAATAAGTACAGAGTAAGATGAGATATATATACACATGAGAGAGGTTTGACACATGGAAAGGGTACCACTGTGTCAAACTTCTCTCATGTACTTATTCATTCTATTGTAATCCTTGAAGATGTGAACAAATATCACGAAAGTGCTCAGATTCCAAGAATTTTTCTTTTCCCTGTTGTATTCAGCATATCGGTGTAGTCACGTGTGATTTGTGATACTTTTGCATATGTGTATATATATATATATATATATATATATATGCATATATATGTATATATATACATATATATATTATATATATGTATATATCTGCGCAGATGTGTTAGTAATATATCCGATAGCAAACTGGCTATCCACAAAGGGTAAGAATTGTTCATGCCTCAGGACGACCAGAGTTTCAGCTATTGAGTTATGCATCTAGTGTAGACCGTATCGTACGATAGCTGAATCAAGTTTGGCCTTCCGTTGTTTCCACGACTGTAAGGAAAGCTCGGTTTCACCCGAGATTTCATCATGCTATCTAATTACTTCATTTTTCTACATAGAATTTATCTTCAAAAGTTACACAAATATATTTTATGATTTATGAGAATGACTATAAACATTCACAAAGGAAAGAAACAATATTATGAAATCTTGCTTTCGAGAATGACTTTCATGCACGTAAAATAATATTGACCATTTAAAAATGAAAGTCAAGACTTGAATGTACAAGTAACATCCAGAAATAAGGAAACAAGATCTAAAAGTCGTATGGTCATGATGAACGGCTATATATCATATGTATGTCTAATTTTCTAAGATGAAGTAAGCCATCAGTTATCGAACAAATCCTTTTTAAGATTCTAACACAACATATTAGAAACGTAAACCTTGAACTTACTTCTTTGATAACCCAACATCATCAGTACTTCTTTCTGCAGCAAGAAATCACATTATATATTCAAAATGCA
>NC_134778.1:3498632-3501132 GCF_046742065.1 Oratosquilla oratoria
GAGTGATGCGACACCACGTCTCCACCGTTGAAGTATGACGTGTATACACATATGTATATATATATATATATAAATATATATATATATATATATATATATATATATATATATATATTGTAACCATACGAGGAATTCGCTAGTGGACAGCGACATTAATCGGTCATAAAAATTATATATATATATATATATATATATATATATATATATATATATATATATATATATATCACACAAGAAACCCACAGACGGAGAGAATAAATTTTCCTAAAGAGAGCTACATTTGGTAGCCGAAATATAGAATCTTCTTTCATTTGAAGTTTTTTCTCCGACTGTGAGCTTCTTGTGTGTTATTTACAAATGTGCTACTACATTTCTGTTTTGTCATATATATACATATATATATATATATATATATATGTATATATATATATATATATATATATATATATATATATATATATATATATTTATATATATATATATATATATATATATATATATGACACACAGGAACCCACAGTCGGAGAAAGAATAAATTTCGAATCAAGAAAAATCCTATATTTCGGCTATCAACTGTAGCCCTCTTCAGGAAAGTACATCAGATAGAGAACAGATGGGACTTATAAACTACAGTAAGAAGAGATGTGGACAGTTGACCTCACTCAGGCGCGGGGCAAACTGGGGTGGCGAAGGAGGAAGGGGGTGAGGAGAGGGGGGGATGTAACGTCCGCACCAGCTTGCTTACTGCTGCGCGTGAGATTATGTCAGGTGTCCACTGCCCTTTAGAAATATTAATATTAGGGCATTCCTCAATTAATGCTGATTCGACTATTTTCCTCCTGAAACCGCAGTGGGACTTGAACACTAATCTGGCCTTACCCCAGTCGAAAGAATGATTCTTATTTTTGACATGAAGAAATACAGCCGAATTTTCTTGCCCATACCTAATTGACCTTTTATGTTCTGCCAATCTAGTGTTCAGGATTTTTCTTTATTCGAAGTTTATTCTTTCTCCGACTGTGGGTTCCTGTGTGTCATTTACAAATGTGCTACTACATTTCTATTTAGAAATATATATATATATATATATATATATATATATATATATATTAAGATTAAAAACAAATGCTGATGGACTCGTTTATGTCATCCACCATCCAAATTTCAAAGTTCACGAAGACAAACGTGTGAAAGTTCACGTCAGTTCCCAAGTTCATTTTGTTTTTTCAAAACTTTGCTAATACATTCATGGAAGGACGAAATGGATACCGAGAAAAGAATGCGTTTTTCAAATGCTTTCCCTTTGTAATTTGACGCAAATAAATTCCAAATAAATCTCTGGAACCGGCCATACATTTGTCAGGCCTTCCTGGGCGAGAACATTTATCCAGATTTCCATTTCTTTGTCTCTCCTTTGATCTTCCCGGAAACTCCCATCCAGATTTTTATTTTTATTTTCATTTTTATTTTTTCCAAAATCTGGTGCCTGGAGTTGGCCTCTTCCCAGTGTAACTTTCATTCTCCTCTTTCCCTCCTTGACCTTCCTATTTCTATGGTCCTCTTTTCTCTTTCCCCTTTCCCCTTTTTCTTTTCCTTCCCCTCCATCATCAATTATTTTTTTCCTCTTTCCTTTTTCCTTTTCTCCTTATTTGCTCTTCCCTTACAACTTATTTTTGCTCCCCTTCCATTATCTCTTTTCTCTTTCCCTTTACATTCCCCTTCCCCTTTCTCCTTCCTTCCCCTCTTCCCTTCTCCCTTCCCCTTTCTCCTTCCTTCTCCTCTTCCCTTCCCCCTTCCCTCTTCCCTCCCTCCCCTTCCCTCATTTCGTTTCTCCTCCCATCTTCCTATTCCCATTTCCCTTCCCTTTACAAAGTATTCCAAAGGCGGAGCATGGCAACAGGAGACCTTTTGGTCCATATCTAGGTCGGATGCAAAAAATAAATAAATAAATAAATAAATGATAATAATAATAATAAATGAATAAATAAAAACTTCCCTTTACCTCCCTTTCCTTACCCTTTCCTTTCCTCTTCCCCATTCCCCTTTCCTATTTTCATTTCCACATTCCTTTTTTTTTCTATCTTATTCACCTTTCCTCTCCCTTTTCCTCCTTCCCATCGCCCTTTCCCATTTCCCTCTTCCCTTTCCTATTACCACTCCCTTCCTTCTTCTGGTTCATGAGAATCTCTTAAATTTCTTCCTTCGCAATGAGGCTCTCATGACTTACAACTTTGATTTGTTCCCGTCTTGACTTAAGACTTTCAATATCATGAACTCCCGAATGCTTTTTCTCCAACTGAATCAAATAGTCTGACGTCAACCAGGACTAAACCTGCTGAGGATTTCTTCGTAGTTAAGTCCTTTACCTCATTCAGGAACTGTACTTGTATATCCCCGAAGTGGGAAATTCTTAGGCAAAGCCTCTCCTTAACGAGATGTTGTGTATCACAAGTTTTGCATAATGAGGGACAAGTCTGGTATTGATTAGGAGGCCGGGGGT
>NC_134778.1:3531132-3538632 GCF_046742065.1 Oratosquilla oratoria
TTGTATCACGTTCAATTTTCTCATGATCTTTCTTCTACTTTGACCTTGCATAGACATCTTCCCTTTCCTCGTCTTCCTTATCGCCTTATTAGTCTTCCTTTTCCTCCTCTTCGTCCTTCTTCTTCTCTTCCTCTTCCTCGTCTTTGTCCTTCTCCTTCTCCTCCTCTTCCTTCTTTTCGTCGTTTTACTCATTATTTTTCTTCCACTTTGACCTTGCATAGACATCTTCCCTTTCCTCGTCTTCCTTATCGCCTTATTTGTCTTCCTCTTCCTCCTCTTCGTCCTTCTCCTTCTCCTCTTCTTCCTCCTCTTCGTCCTTCTCCTTCTCCTCCTCTTCCTCCTCTTCGTCCTTCTCCTTCTCCTCCTCGTCCTCCTCTTCGTCCTTCTCCTTCTCCTCCTCTTCCTCCTCTTCGTCCTTCTCCTTCTCCTACTCTTCCTCCTCTTCGTCCTTCCTCTTCTTCGTATTTCTCCTTCTCCTCCTCTTCCTCATCTTCGTCCTTCTCCTTCTCCTCCTCTTCCTCCTCTTCGTCCTTCTCCTTCTCCTCCTCTTTCTTCTCTTCGTCCTTCTCCTTCTCCTCCTCTTCCTCCTCTTCGTCCTTCTCCTTCTCCTCCTCTTTCTTCTCTTCGTCCTTCTCCTTCTCCTCCTCTTCCTCCTCTTCGTCCTTCTCCTTCTCCTTCTCCTCTTCTTCCTCTTCCTTTTCTTCGTCCTTCTCTTTCTCCTCCTCTTCCCCCTCTTCGTCCTTCTCCTTCTCCTCCTCTTCCTCCTCTTCGTCCCTCTCCTTCTCCTCCTCTTCCTCATCCTCCCTTCTCCTTCTCTTCCTCCTCTTCGTCCTTCTCCTCCTCCTCTTCCTCCTTTTTGTCCTTCTCCTTCTCCTCCTCTTCCTCCTCTTCGTCCTTCTCTTTCTCCAACTCTTCCTCCTTTTCGACCTTCTCCTTCTCCTCCTTTTCCTCCTCTTTGTCCTTCTCCTTCTCCTCTTCTTCCACTTCCTCCTCTTCGTCCTTCTCCTTCTCCTTCTCTTTCTCCTTCCTCCTCTTCCTCCTTCTCCTTCTCCTTCTCATCCTCCTCTTCGTCCTTCTCCTTCTCCTCCTCTTCCTCCTCTTCGTCCTTCTCCTTCTCCTACTCTTCCTCCTCTTCGTCCTTCCTCTTCTTCGTATTTCTCCTTCTCCTCCTCTTCCTCATCTTCGTCCTTCTCCTTCTCCTCCTCTTCCTCCTCTTCGTCCTTCTCCTTCTCCTCCTCTTTCTTCTCTTCGTCCTTCTCCTTCTCCTCCTCTTCTTCCTCTTCGTCCTTCTCCTTCTCCTCCTCTTTCTTCTCTTCGTCCTTCTCCTTCTCCTCCTCTTCCTCCTCTTCGTCCTTCTCCTTCTCCTTCTCCTCTTCTTCCTCTTCCTTTTCTTCGTCCTTCTCTTTCTCCTCCTCTTCCCCCTCTTCGTCCTTCTCCTTCTCCTCCTCTTCCTCCTCTTCGTCCCTCTCCTTCTCCTCCTCTTCCTCCTTCTCCTTCTCCTTCTCTTCCTCCTCTTCGTCCTTCTCCTCCTCCTCTTCCTCCTTTTTGTCCTTCTCCTTCTCCTCCTCTTCCTCCTCTTCGTCCTTCTCTTTCTCCAACTCTTCCTCCTTTTCGACCTTCTCCTTCTCCTCCTTTTCCTCCTCTTTGTCCTTCTCCTTCTCCTCTTCTTCCACTTCCTCCTCTTCGTCCTTCTCCTTCTCCTTCTCTTTCTCTTCCTCCTCTTCGTCCTTCTCCTTCTCCTTCTCATCCTCCTCTTCGTCCTTCTCCTTCTTCTCCTCTTCCTCCTCTTTGTCCTTCTCCTTCTCCTCTTCTTCCTCTTCCTCCTCCACCTTCTCCTCCTCCTTTTCCTCTTCCTTCTCTTCTTCCTCTTCCTCCTCCTCCTATTACTACCTCTCTTCTTCTCTTTATCATTGCTCTTCTTTTCCTCCATTTCTTTCTTTTCCTCTTTCTTGTTCTTTCTTTTCACTTCCCTTTTGTTCTCTTTACTCTGTCTCATGATAATTATGCCCTCTACTTCCTCAATCCTTTTCCATCAATTCTTTTCTTCTTCTTCATTGCCTATCTCCATCACCATATCCTCCTCCTCTACCCTTCCTCCTCCTCCTCCTCCTCCTCCTCCTCCTCCTCCTCCTCTTCCTCCTCCTCCTCCTCCTCCTCCTCCTCCACCTCCTTCTCCTCCTCCTTCTTCTCCTCCTCCTCCTCCTCCTCTTCCTCATACTATTCCTCTCCCTCTTTACACTCCTCTCATTTCTCCTTCCACTCCTCCTCTCCCTCTTCCCACACTTACTCCCACGCCTTCCATCTTCCTCCTCCCACTCCTCCTCCCTCTCCTCCTCCCTCTCTCACTCTCCTCCCCCCCCCCCCCAATCACTGAAGTATTTATGTCCACTTCTACACTGGCCTCATACTACTCCTCTCCCTCCTAATACTCCTCTCATTTCTCCTTCCACCCCTCCTCTCCCTCTTCCCACACTCCCACGCCTTCCATCTTCCTCCTCCCACTCCTCTTCCCTCTCCTCCTCCCTCTCCCACTCTCCTCCCCCCCCACCATCACTGAAGCATTTATGTCCTAATCTCCCCTCATCACTTCTACACTGGCCTCATGTATGTTCTCCTTAGCTTTTATTCGCTCTGATTAAGCTCCCTAATTAACTCCCTCCTCCAGGCTATCCTCCCCCCTTTATCCCCCATCCTACCCCCCATCCCCCCTTCTTATTCCTATTCTCTCTCCCGCCCCTCTCTTCCCCCTCAGATCTGTTCACTCTCCCTTTGTTTGCAAGAGGCACCCTTACACTTTCCTGTTCAACCCTTTTGCTAAACTTTTCAACAAACTTTCCTCCCCTTCCCTTCCCTCTCCTCTTTTTCTCTCTCTTCTCCTCTCTCTTTCCTCTGTGTTTCACCTCTCTCCTAATTATCACCTCTCTCACATCGCTCTCACCTTCCTCTCACTACTCTTTTTATAACCTCTCTCTTTCTCATCACTCTCTTTTTCTAACCTCTCTCTTTCTCTCACCTCTTTCTCATTTTTACCAGTCTCTCTTCTCTCTCTTATCTCTCTTCTCTCTCTCTCTCTCTCTCTCTCTCTCTCTCTCTCTCTCTCTCTCTCTCTCTCTCTCTCTCTCTCTCTCTCTCTCTCTCTCTCTCTCTCTCTTTCACCTCTCTCATTCACCTCTCATTCTTTCTTTCACCATTCTTTCTCATCTCTCTCTTTTTCTCACTTTTCTCTTGATCACCTCTCTCTTTCTCTCACCTCTCTCTTTTTCTTACATCTCTCTTTCTCTCACCTCTCTCTCACCTTTTACCACTCACTCTCCTTTCTCTCACCTCTCTCTTTATCCTCTCTCTCACTAACCTCTCTCACTCCCTCTCACATATCTCTCACCTTTCTCTCTTACTTCTCTCTTTCAACTCTCCTTCTTATTTATCTCTCTCACTCACCTCTCTCTCTCTCTCTCTCTCTCTCTCTCTCTCTCTCTCTCTCTCTCTCTCTCTCTCTCTCTCTCTCTCTCTCTCTCTCTCTCTCTTACCTTCTTCTATCACTTCTTTCTCTATTTCTCTCTCACCTCTCTCTCACCTCTTTTCTATCTCTCTCTCCTTTTATTTCTCTCTTTTCTCCCTTTTTCTCTCTTCTGTCTCTTGTCTTTCCACCTTCTTGTATTTCCTCTTTCCCCTTTTCTTCTCTATTTACACATTTTTCCTCATCTTTTTTCCTCTTTTCTCTTTTTTTCTCTCTTCTCTTGCGTCAATCATCTTCTCTTCTAACTTTTCTCTTCTCTCTTGTCTTTACTCTCCTCTTACGTCCTTCCTCCTCTCTTTCCTCCTTCTTCCTCTTTTTCCCCTCTCTTTTCTCTTTTCATTCCTATTTCCCCACACCTTTCCTCTGTTCTTTTCTCTTTCCTCTTTTATTTCTTTCCGCTCCTTTCAAGTCCGATACTTTCGTTCTCTTACGTTCATTTTGCACGCCTCTTAATTTTTTACACATTGTTTTACTACCACTTTAAAAACAAATCTATTCCTTCAGTTTTAATCTTTAGTGTTGGTCAACGAAATTTATCAATATTTTTTCTTCCTTCACAAATTTCACCGTACTTAGTTCTCTCAGGTACACCAAGGGACTCCCATCAAGAACACTAGTTTTAGGCCCCAGGTAAGTTCTGCAGTGACGTCATAATATATTTAGTCCAATGAGCTTTAACTTTAGATTTAAGATCCTTCCCTAAGCCCGTGATCTTACAACCGTGAATCAATTTAATTTTCTCCTCCTCCACTCTTTCACCAATCAGATTCGTTGTTACAAATCAATATGCAATATTGTTTACTTAAACAATCTCGAGTCTCTTCATAACTTAGGTTACGTAATTTCTACATCAGCAAAACATACGCACGTCATACAGACTCCCGGCCGTTTTTATGACTCTAGGCGGAGACCAAGTTTTCGCAAACCCTCGCCTACGAGCTGTACTGTTTACAAACAGTCGATCCATAAAAATGCAACTCTCACATCTACTCCACTTTCTACCAGCTTCTTACACTCCTCTCTTATCTTTTTTTATTTTATTATCTCTTTCATTTTTCACAATCTCTTTCTTCTCTATTTTTACCCTCTTTCTTTTCCCGTCTTTAGTCTTTCCTCTTTTCTCTTTTCTGTCCTCTTTCCTATTTTTCCTGTCCTCTCTTTTTCTTTCTCCTTCTCTATCTCCTCCTCTTCTTTCTGTCCTCCTTTTCCCTTCTCTCTTCTCTCTCCTCTTTCTCTTTGAACTCCTTTATTCTAGTCTTTATTCTGTCCTTAAGCTTGTCTTTTTATTTCTATTCTTTTTATCTGCCTTTTTTTATCTCTCCTCTTCTGTCTGTATACCTTTATAACCCTTCTTCTTCCTTGGTATTCCCTTCTTCTTGTGGGCCGTGGTCCTCTCCTTCCAGCTGGCGTGAAACCTCTCAGTCCTTGTCACAGTTCTTATCTCTACTTTTCTGTCTGTATACCTATATAACCCTTCTTCTTCCTTGGTATTCCCTTCTTCTTGTGGGGGTGGTCTTCTCCTTCCAGCCGGCGTGAAAACTCTCAGTCCTTGTCACAGTGACAAGTGTACAGCTTAAGTGCACGACCTCTTGGTCTGGCATCGTTACTGAATCATTCAGTCTACATAACTCATTCCTCTTCTCCTTCTCCTCGTTCTTCTCCTTGTTCTCTTTTCATTTGGATTTTTTTTTTCCTTTTTGTTCTTTTCCTTCTGCGTCTCTTACCTGTTACTTTTGTTATTCTTCTTCTGTATCTGTGAATCCTTATTATTCTCCTCTACAAAGGATTGCAAAGGCGGAGCATGCCGACAAGAGACCTTTTGGTCCATATCTAGGTCGAATGCGAAAAAAAATCATAATAATAATACAATAATAAGTAAAAACTATGATAATGTAAATAACAAATAAAATACATAAATAAATGCATAGGTAAATAGTAAGTAATAATAAATTGACATATAACTAATAATTAATAGATGAAAATCAGACAGACAAATGATAACAAAACAAAAACAAATAATATTAAATAAATTATAATCGTTATAATCGTTCTTTGTTATAATCTTTCTTCAGCGCCAAACTTTATTGTTTTTTTTTGTTATCCTGTTATTCTAATGCTGCTCTGTTACCACGTCTTCATCTTTGATCTAATTTTTCCTTTCTTCTTATCCCTGTGGAAGCTCGCTGGCTGAGTGGGTTGGGCGCCGTTACTTGCGGCGAAGGTCGAGGGGATGGCGGTTCGAGTCCTGCCACCGGCGAAGTTGAACCAAGGGCTTGGTACATTAAATTCCACGCTATAAAGTCCTCTGTGAGGGTCACCGTCCCAGTCTTACAATGTGAGGAGTTTGGGACGTTTAACCACATTAATATCATATATTACTCCTTTACTAATTTTACCCTCCTATTTTTCTCCTTTCTATGTCCTATCTCTCACCATTCTCTTCTTTTTCAATTTTCTTGTGTTTTTTTTTCTTCTTATTTTCATTCCTTCTTGCAATAGGCTAACTCTTCTCATTGTCTGTTTCCCTACATATCTCTACATTTAAGATTTGTTATTTCTTTATTCTCGTAATTCCTCACCTCTACTTTATTTATATTCCTATTGCTGTTTTTTTTTTCTTTTTATGTATTCTCTGTTACCGTACCTTTTGATTTCTATTTTTCCATTCCTAGTTCTTCCTTCTCCGTTTTTTATTTTCTCCTCTATTATGGTACAACTTATGACCTTAATTCCGAGGTCCTCTTATTTCATACCTCCCCCCCACTTTCTTTTCTCCATCTTTTCATTCTCCGTGGCATTGCCAATGACCATATTCCTCTCCACTCTCTTCTCCTCTCCGTCTCTTCTCTCTCTCCCGTCTCCTCTTCTTCCCGTCTCCTCCCCTCCGTCCTCTCTCCCCCCTTATCCCGTCTCCTCTCCTTCTCTTCTTCTCTCTATCCTCCCCTCCCCTCCCTAGCGCCACTCACCAACGACTCCTCTTCCTACCTTTTCTTCCCCCCCTTTCCTCATCCTCCCCCTCTCCCGTCCCCCCCTCCCCCTCTCCCCTATCTCCCGTCCCCCCTTCCCTCTTACCACCCGACCGTTCTCTTGTGTCTTTATACTGCTTTGTTGTCTCCCTCCTGATATCTTCTTTCCCTCTGCTCTTTTGAATTCCTTCCCCGCTCTGGTCTCCCCCCCTCCCCCCCCGCTCCGTCTGTTCTCTTCCCCCCGCTCTCCTCCCCCCTCACTCTCCCCCCCTCCCCCCTTTCGTCTCTCCCTGTCCTCTCTGCCGTCCCATGACACTTTTCTTTGATTTTTTTTTCTTCGTTACGCAGATACCTTCTCTCATCCTTCCCCAATCTAGGAACTCTTACCCCCCCCCATCACCTCACTCCAAAAATAAGTAAAAGAAGAAAAAACAACAACTAGAAATTACTAAAAAATGTAAGTTGAAAGGAAAACGCACAGTGACAAAGAAAACGGGTTGGGTGTTTGCCACGAAGTGGGTGACTGCAAGATACTGATACCTCCTCTCATCCTTCCCCAATCTAGGAACTCTTCCCCCCCATCACCTCACCCCAAAAATAAGTAAAAGAAGAAAAAAACTAGAAATTACTCAAAAACGTAAGTTGAAAGGAAAACGCACAGTGGCAAAGAAAACGGGTTGGGTGTTTGCCACAAAGTGAGTGACTGCAAGATAGAAAAAAAAATCTATGAGGGAAAGAGACAAAGAACAAAGGAGAAGGTTTGAGTAGAGTGAGGGGGGAGTGAGGGAGCACGAGATCCCGGAAGAGTGAATGAGGGAGGAAGTGAGGGAGGAGGGAGTTGGAGGACAAACACACACGCGCTCAGGCGTGAAGAAAAAAATGAAAAAGGACAAATGAAGGACAAATGAAGGACAAATCCAAAGAAGCGGAAGGAAAGAGTGAGTGAGGAAAGCCATTCAAAGACACAGGAGAGGAAGGAGAGGGAGAAGAGGAGGGAGGGAGGAATAGAGGAGGGAG
>NC_134778.1:3553632-3563632 GCF_046742065.1 Oratosquilla oratoria
CCCACCTTCCCTCCCTCCCTCCTTCCCTCCCTTCCTCCTTCCCTCCTTCCCTTCTTCCCTCCTTCCCTCCTCTTCTCATGCCTTCAATCCTACTTCCTTTGATTCTATCCTTCTTTACCTCCCACCCCTCCTCCTCTTCCTTCCTTCCCGTCTCCCCTCCTCCTCCTCCTTCTTCCCTATCTCCCCTCCTCTTTATTCCTCTTCCCTCCTTTCCCCACCACCCCATCTCCTCTCTCTTCCCTTCCCTCCATCTACTCTCCTCTTCTACTTTCCCTTCCATCTCCCCTCCTTCCCCTCCTTCCATCCCATCTCCCTTTCTACTCTTCCTTCCTTCCCACCTCCTCTCCTCCTCCTCTTCCCTCCTCTCCATTCCTTTATCCCCTTCCATTTCATTTCCTTTTCCTTCTCATTGTACTCCCCATCTCCCCTCTTATCACGCTTCCCATCTCCCTATTTCTCTTCCCACGTTTTCTTCCTTCCTCTTCCTTCCCTACCATCTTCCCTCCTTCTCTCCCCATATTTTAACTCCTCCTCTTCCCTCCTCTTCCCTTCCTCGTCACTGCTCACCCCCCTCCCCATTCTTCTCTCCCCTACCTCTCTCCATCGCCACCTCTTCCCTCTTCCTCTTCCCTCCTCGTCGTTCCTCGTCCCTCCTCTTCCCTCCTCTCCATTCTTCTCTCCCGTGTGTGTGTGTGTGTGTGTGTGTGTGTGTGTGTGTGTGTGTGTGTGTGTGTGTGTGTGTGTGTGTGTGTGTGTGTGTGTGTGTGTGTGTGTGTGTGTGTGTGTGTGTGTGTGTGTGTGTGTGTGTGTGTGTGTGTGTGTGTGTGTGTGTGTGTGTGTGTGTGTGTGTGTGTGTGTGTGTGTGTGTGTGTGTGTGTGTGTGTGTGTGTGTGTGTGTGTGTGTGTGTGTGTGTATGTGTGTGTGTGTGTGTGTGTGTGTGTGTGTTTGGTTGTGTGTGTGCGTGTGCGTGTGCGTGTGTGTGTGTGTGTGTGTGTGTGTGTGTGTGTGTGTGTGTGTGTGTGTGTGTGTGTGTGTGTGTGTGTGTGTGTATGTGTGTATGTGTGTGTGTGTGTGTGTGTGTGTGTGTGTGTGTGTGGTGTGGTGTGTGTGTGTGTGTGTGGTGTGTGTGTGTGTGTGTGTGTGTGTGTGTGTGTGTGTGTGTGTGTGTGTGTGTGTGTGTGTGTGTGTGTGTGTGTGTGTGTGTGTGTGTGTGTGTGTGTGTGTGTGTGTGTTTACCTATTTGACGTAATTGTTTTTATAAAGAAACGAGGCAACATCCATAGGGGTTCTGTATATTACTCTCAAATTTATTATAACTACATGTTTACTTACATAATCTATGTTTCCATTTAGTGGTAATGATAATTATGATAATTTCAGTGATAGAGTTAATGAACATCATTATCATAAAGATCATCATCATCATCATCATCATCATCGTCATCATCATCATCATCATCATCATCATCATCATCATCATCATCATCATCATCATCATCATCATCATCATCATCATCATCATCATCATCATCATCATCATCATCATCATCATCATCATCATCATCATCATCATCATCATCATCATCATCATCATCATCATCATCATCATCATCATCATCATCATCATCATCATCATCATCATCATCATCATCATCATCATCATCATCATCATCATCACCATCACTATCACCATTAACACCAACACGACCTTCATGATCATCATCACTAACATAATGGATCCTGTCTTCCTTTCATATAACTTGTGAAAATAACATTACCAACATCAAGCAACCAGTATCATTCCATTACGAGCCGTCATCTCACTTAATCGTGATTACGACGATGGGGAACGAAAATCCAGAAGATAACTAGATTGGGAGCGTGTTATGGGGGTCGCAACTATCTAGAAGAAGAAGAAGAAGGGTCCTAGACATGGATAGCAGCCTCGATCGTGGGCACATAGAATAAAAAAAGTGTCCTGGGCATGGATAGGGTGATCGAAATTTGCACGGAGAAATGAAAAGAATAATGTTCAGATAAAACAAAAACGAATATCTGTTACGATTCGACGATCCACTTCGAGTGAACAAGGACGAACAGATCAGGAAAGGAGAAATTAATTCCAAAATTGGCCCGTCAGTTCAACGACTTAATCTTGCTCTTATTCCGCTCTCCACCACGTGCGAGGTCACGTTGAGAGCCTCGAGAGAATATCCAGCATTTGAAAGGAGGAACTAAACGGATCACTTTAAACCAGATCGGTCGTGGAAAGGCCATCGTAAATACGAAGAAACGTTTGGAAAACGTTAGGCAAGCGAGCACAAACGTTGTGCATACGTTAGGTAAACGTTACTTAAGTGTTAGACAGACTTTAGATAATCGGTAGGCAAACGTTAGGTAAACTTTAGGTAAACAATATGCAAACTTCAGGAAAACGTTAAGCAAATGCTAGGCATGCATTAGGCAAACGTTGACCTTTTAGGCAAATGTTAGGCAAGCGTTAGGCAAACGTTGACTTTTTAGACAAATGCTAGGCAAACGTTAGGCAAACGCTAGAAAAACGTTAGGCAAACGTTGGGCAAACGTGGATAGATCGCATCATAGAAGAGGAAGCTCTTGGCATTACAGATGATGGAGCCCCATCCACAGTACGCTCTCTTCTGTTGTTTGTGTACAAGAGATAAGTTTGCAAAAGAAGAGGAAAGAAGAGGAGGAGGAGGAGGAGGAGGAGGAGGAGGAGGAGGAGGAGGAGGAGGAGGAGGATGGGAACGAGGAGGAGGAGGAGGAGGAGGAGGATGGGAACGAGGAGGAGGAGGAGGAGGAGGAGGATGGGAACGAGGAGGAGGATGGGAACGAGGAGGAGGAGGACGGAGGAGGGAGGAGAGAAATAAGAAAAAAAGATTGAAAAAGGAGGAGTAGAAGGAAAAGGGGGAGGAGAAAGTGAAGGAGGAGGTAAAACATGAAAAGAATGAAGAAAAATAGGAGGAGGAGGAAGAGGAAGAGGGAGGACGAGGGAGGAGAGAAAAGGAGAAGGAGAAAGAAGAAAAAAATGATTGAAAAGGGAGGAACAGAAGGAAGATGGGGAGGAGGAGAAGGAGGAAGAACAGGAAAAGGAGGAAGAAAAATAAGAGTAGGAGGAGGAGGAGGAAGGGAAAGAGGGAGGAGAAGGGAGGGGGAGGAGGGAGGAGGGAGGAGGGAGGAAGGAGAAGACGAGGAGGAGGAGGAGGAGGAAGAAGAGGAGGAGGAAGAACAGGAAAAGGATGAGGAAAAATAAGAGCAGAAGGAGGAGGAGGAAGAGAAAGAGGGAGGAAGAGGGAGGAAGGAGAAGACGAGGAGGAGGAGGAGGAGGAGGAAGAACAGGAAAAGGAGGAAGAAAAATAGGAGTAGGAGGAGGAGGAAGAGAAAGAGGGAGGAGGAGGGAGGAGGGAGGAGGGAGGAAGGAGAAGACGAGAAGAAGAAGGAGGAGGAGGAGGAGGAGGAGGAGGAGGAGGAGGAGGAGGAGGAGGAGGAGGAGGAGGAGGAGGAGGAGGGGGAGGAAGAACAGTAATAGGATGAAGAATAATAGGAGTAGGAGGAGGAGGAAGAGAAAGAGGAGGGAGGAGGGAGGAGGGAGGAAGGAGAAGACGAGAAGAAGAAGGAGGAGAAGGAGGAGGAGGAGGAGGAGGAGGAGGAGGAGGAGGAGGAGGAGGAGGGGGAGGAGGAGGAGGAGGAGGATGCCGACGGTCCAGCAACACAGCCACTACAGGAGGGTCGAATGCGGTTCTTTGATGTACATTTTCGTCTCTGGAAGAGAGATCAAAGGCTCGTCGGAGGCTAAGAAGCCACTTGAAGACTTCGGCTTCCAGAAGCCTCAACTCATCCTCGACCTCTGGGGTCTGCCAGGGAACGCGAAGGCCTTAAATAAGGTCATCAAGGATGAGGGGGTGGGGAGAAGTTTTGAGGCGGAGTGTTGGGATAAGGTCATGGTGACCGGTTGAATGAAGAATCAAAATCGTATGAGACGAAGTGGGGAGGAAGTTTTGTTATCATTTGTCTATTTGATTCTCATTTATCATTAGTCATATGTCAATTTATCATTATTTACTATTTATTTGTTTGTTTATTATTTAACTATACCTATGCATTTATGTATTTTATTTATTTACATTATTACAGTTTTTATTCATTCATGTATTATTATGATTTTTTCGCATCCGACCTAGATATGGACCAAAAGGTCTCCTGTCGGCATGCTCCGCCTTTGTAATCCTTTGTAATCCTTTGACTCCAAGATGGCAGAAGTAGCTGTTTTACAGTAAAATCTTTTGTCATAGTCGGAGTTATATATATGTTTTTACACCCACCAGACAATTCTATTCAGCTGAAGGAAACGTACGTACGTATAGCCAGCGTTTCCATCCTCTACAGAGTGGAATCAGAACACACAAGAACACAAGAATAAAGGAGGCTGTAAGAGACCATAAGGCCTACACTAGACAGCTCCGTATCCATCACCACCTGTCGTCCCCATCCATAAAGTTGTCTAATCGTTTTTTAAAACAACTGATAGTTTCAGCGCTTACTACATGGTTACTAAGTTTATTCCATTCATCAACCACCCTATTAGCAAACCAATTCTTGCCTATTTTCTTCTTAAATCTAAATTTGTCCAGTTTATACCCATTACTGCGAGTCCTGCCCTGTTGTTTTATTAAAGTGGTAGTAAAGTGTAGCATGAAATGCAGATAGAAGAAGTTTAATATGATCTGCATTCTCCTTTGAGCGAAAATTCACCTCCACTCACATTAAATGGTGATTATGTGTATCAAACGTGCTACGATGAGAATGTGCCGGGAGGCCACGACTGTGGGGATTATGCATAAGTTAGTCAGATGCAATCAAACGGACTATCTGAGTCAGATTAGTTTCTGTCTGCATCAACGTCGTTATCATCTAGGTTATTGTTGCTGGTGGCGTAATAGGAAACGTGCTGGTCTCGCATTCGCCTAGTCGTGGGTTCGAATCCCACACTTCTCTTCAATTCCTAGCAGTGACAGTTATCTGCCCCTAACATTCCAAGAAGTGATTAGGGCAAAGGTGACGGCTTCGGCCGCAGCTACTCAGCGCCTCTTGGTGTAGCCTTCTCACCTACTCGTATGAATCTGCTCCGCGGTTTAAAGCGAGGGCAATTTTACATATGGCTTAAGGTTAACTCAGTTATGAATAACCGCTTTGTGGTAATCTAGGTCATGTAAACTTTGTTACATGTTCCCCTGGAGCGAATTCGTTCAGACGAGGCTACGTGTACTTTCAGCCAAAGCGTTGATCTGAATCCTGGGTTAAAACAAATTTGTGTGTTTCTCTAAAGGTTCTGCATGGAGATCAAAGTCTCAATGAAAAACTATACAAATTTTTGTTATCCAAATTTCATTTTTTTTTCTGAAAACTGTGCGTAAATTAAAAAAGTTTACTTATCAAAATTGTCTGTAAAGAAATCTTAATTGTCATATACAAAATTCATTCGACACAAGAATCCTTTTAAAGTAAATTACAATAAAACTGAAATGGAATAATATATGCAATATATATGCAATACCTCCCACAGTGCCTTATTGTCTATTCTGTCAAAAGTGTTTTTTAAATCCATAAAGGCCCAAAAAACAGCCTTACCTTTTCCTAAAGCTTTCTCACACATCTGTCTTACCACAAAAATCTAATCCACGCAACCCCTATTTGTTCTAAACCCACACTATTCCTCACCAATTACTCTCTGTTCCTTTCCCAATCCTCTTAATCAAAATCCTTTCATAATCTTTCCCAACTATTCTCAACAAACTGACCCCTCTGAAACTACTACACTCACAATTGTCCCCTTTTCCAGTGAAAATATAGACACTCCTTCCGTCCTCCGGCACTCTATCCTCTTTTAGGCAAACATTAAATAACCTCACCAGCAAGTCCACCAACACTACCTCCCTTTTTTTTTTTTTTTTTTTTTTTAGATATTCCACATGACACCCATCCAACCCAGATGCCTTACCTGCTTTCATCATTTTAATAACTGCCTTCATCTCATCCTCACTTATTTCTCATTCATCACTAATTTTCCTTGCACTTTCCACTGCAACTACCTCTTCCTCCCTATCCTACTCCACACTCAGCAGCTCCCTAAAATTCTCTACCAGTTTTCCTTTTATTTCTGTATCTTTCATTACCATGTCTCCATCTTCACCTTTTACATTTTCTTATCTATTTGATTTTAAACAAATTAATCAAAATCAACCATATGAACAAACAAATAAATAAGTAAATCAATATGTAGATAAGCAAATAAAGTAATTCATTAATTAATTTATCATTTGAATAACTACTTGATAAGCAATTAAGTTAATCAACACATTAAGGAGTAAACAAACTAATCAGTGTATGAAAAGAAAAATCATATAGAAAACCGCACATAAAATATATATATATATATATATATATATATATATACATATATATATATATATATATATATATATATATATATATATATATATATATATATATATATATATATATATATGGGAAAAAATAGCCCCAAAATAGATTGTGGCTACGCATATTTGGGTTAAAAGCTGATGATGCAAACAAAAGACATTAAGGAGTAAATAAATTAATCAGTGTATGAAAAGAAAAGTCATATAGACAACCGCACATAAAAAAACTGTATAAGAATAAATAGCCCCAAACTAGATTGTGGCTACGCATATTTGGGTTAAAAGCTGATGGTACGAGCAGAAGCAAGCCCTAATTCTATTGGAGTGTAGGAATGAAAGGGAATATGTGCTTTTAAAAAAAAGTACACAAAGGAAAAAATAAAAACGAAAAAAAAAAACAGGCGAAGTGTAGTGCTTTGGTTTCACTGTGAAGAGAAGGGGAGGGGCTGGACACACACACACACACACACGCACACGCGCACACGCGCACACGCGCACACGCGCACACGCGCACACGCACACACACACACACACACACACACACACACACACACACACACACACACACACACACACACACACACACACACAAAGTTCATTTTTAGGGAGGAATAGAACCCGTTGACAATAATGAAGGAGAGGACTAAGGCATAGGAAAACACAAAGGACGAAAGGAACTTGATTAAATTCATCTGTTCTTAGCCAGAATCAAATAGCAAATGCTTCCCCCCCCCGGTGTATCGAGAGAGCCTTTGTTAACTCTTTGTCAATAGCGTACGACAGGAGGCGCTGAGTAGCTGCGGCTGGAGCCGTCACCTTTGCCCTATGTGTTATGGGTGACTCCCGGGGAAGGTAACAAACAGTCTCTGATGGGAACCGGAGAGGAGTGCGAGACTCGAACCCTAGATCAGGATGATGCGACACCAGGTGGCTTTCCTAAGGGCGGAGTGTCACGGGGAGCAAGAAAATCACCTGGCGACAGTCGGAGTCAAGGGAAACGTACCACCCGGTAGGCAAGGGCCTTCGATAGTCCTCCTCGGATTACTTGTGATTTTTTTTATTTTTTATTTATGTGTTTTTGTATTTTGAACCTAGTCAGGTGACTTTATTCAGCTGAGGGGAATTCCCTGCCGCATTTGAAAGTTGTGTATATTTACATTTGCGGACTTATCTTTTTATTATCTAATTTTTTTATCCTTTGCCTTATTTCTATGTATATTTTATCTTTTACTTTTTGTATTCATATATGCATTTATACATATCTTATGTATATTTTTTCTATTTTATAACCAGTTTTATTTGTACTCGTTGCAAATTCAGTACCCACCGTAGTTCATATTCTGGTTTCTAAATTTCCGGTTTTGAGGTCTTGCCATATACTGACCTTGACAATGACCAGTTCCTCGGTAATTCTTTGGATAATATTTTTGACTTCTGTTATTTTGATACAGAAGCCGCCCGTATGAACCCCGACTGCTGTGGCAGTTTCCGTGGGTACTGTAACTGAACGATCTGTTATAGTAACCAGCGTCTCCCCTGGTCGTGTTTCTGTGCCTTTGGTGGCCATTAGGGTAATGGTTACCATAGTGGTCTTTACGGTGTGAACGATTACGTCTCGTGCGATGATCGTTTCTGTTCGTCGTCTCGACCTGGCTTCCGTGTCCCTGACCGCTTCTTCGAGTCTAGCGAGTGCTATGGAGTCCGCCACTGTGAGAGCGACTGCTGGATGAAGATTCCTACATTCTTCTCCTTGCCATCTTCTGAAGAGCGGCCTTTGATTTAGGCTCTTTGCCTGCTTCCTCTCGCGTGACTTCTGCGAGGTAGATCTTGTACCTCAAGGCTCTTCGCTCTCTGCGTGAAGGCCCAACAGACTGAAGACACTCTTGTCTTGGTACGTTCTTCGGCAAAGGTTCTTGTGTTTGAGGACTAACGGGTGAGAGATCTTGGCTTTCTTAGATCTCTGAGTTCCCCTATTGTTCCTTATACGTTCCCGGGAGCTCAGTAGAGTCTCCGTCGGTTACTTCGAGATCTTCAGACGATGTAGCTGGATCTGGGTGGTGTTCTTCTAGTACTACGTCACCCTCCAAGCTAACATCCTCCTCACGAGCGATGCACTCTTTCTCAGTAACGTCTTCTCTCTGGATCGTTACTTTCGTGTCATTGCAAAGAACCTTGTGAATCTCTTTAGGCTCTACTTTGTTTTCCGTGACTGATTCTCGTTCCTGGTCTCTCCCAACAATCAATTTCTGGTCCAGAGAGGAAGAGTCTTTGTTGGTGTTCACTTCCTGGAGTACTTCGGAAATCCCTGTTGGTTCTTCTTGGTGGCTTGACACGGACTGGATTATCTCCTGTTCCAGCAGCGCTTCTTCGACCTCTTTGGTCACTCCTGAAGCCGATTCTTCGGTGGCTTGACAGGAGCACAGTCTTCGCCATACCCTGAGGCAGCTCTTCGACATCGCTCGGAGGGTCTTGCCGAAGGCGTGAGTGACACGGCTAGTCATTTTCGTGCGCTCTACGGGATCCTTCGGACACTCTTCTTCTGTTTTCCAAAATGGCCGACGGCGTCATTCTCACGAGGCTTTCGAGTCAGTTTGCGACAATTGATCCCAAAAACCGCAACCATCATGTGCAGTTACCGTATGACCCACGGTGGTGATTTGGTATTTAATTTCAAAATATAAGTATAACACACACACACACACACACACGCACGCACGCACACACACACACACACACACACACACACACACACACACACACACACACACACACACACACACACACACACACACACACACACACACACACACACACACACACACACACACACACACACACACACACACACACACACACACACACACACACACACACACACACACACACACACACACACACACACACACACACACACACACACACACACACACACACACACACACACACACACACACACACACACACACACACACACACACACACACACACACACACACACACACACACACACACACACACACACACACATGCATGCGCGTACACACTGGATACTACAGAAGAGAACTGGAGAAGGAAGTTAGTATATTTTGTAGAATTATTTAGTAATACGACTACAATAGTTTGTCACTCCTTCTGTCAGAGTGTCAGAGAATGAGAATAATAGTATACTTAACAATGGTTACCGATGGTAAGAATGAATGATCTGACAGTCACACACTTGAATTTGAACCCTTACCAGGAAAACTTTCGGCTTCAGTCGAAACCACAATTTTTACAGGAGAGTATGGGCTATAAATTCTGTATAGCCCCTCGCTGACAGATTCACAATTGTAGTGGCTAGGCTATACAGGCTCAACTGGTCATATGCTTTTCATCTCTCCGTATATAAAAAAAAAAGAAAAAAAAAAGATTGTGTTTCTGCCCTCAAAACTGACCAATCATTCCTGAGTCTTTCTATACATATTTTGGCTGTCACTCGTATGTATACACTTTTCAACGATGTATTTCTTTTTTCATCTTTTGTGAAAGTGGTCTTCTT
>NC_134778.1:3588632-3596132 GCF_046742065.1 Oratosquilla oratoria
TCCCATAATTTGTCCCAATGTCTCTATATATGTATATGTATATATATATATATATATATATATATATATATATATGTATATGTATATATATATACACATATTCATATATGTATATATATATATATATATATATATGTATATATATATATATATATATATATATATATATATATATATATATATATATATATATGGGGAAGAGGCTTCCTTTGATTTTTTATTTATTTATTTTTTCTAGTCTTGGGAGATGTTTGTCAAGTGAAATGTTACACGTCAGGGAGTCCATTCTGTACCGAAGGGAAGTTGATCTTTTATTCCAGTAACTTCTATCAACGTCTGCAATATCCTTAGAAATAGAAAATATAAGACCTATTCCCAACTTTCTCTTAAAAAGTGTGAACTATTTTCAACGACAGTCTTTCCCTTTTGAAAAATAAAAAATCAAGTGACCAAGTCATACAGAATTGAATTAAATGTCGGGATGAAGAATTGCAGCCTCCAAGTAGAAAGAAATAGAATAGGATTACTGGTTTGCTCTTCTATTGAGATATCCCTGAAAATATTTCAGTGGACGAAAACTTTTAGTGTACAATTTTTCTTTTAGATTTTCTTTTTTATTCTCTCTCATGTAGAATATGTTGTTATACGATTTTCAAATTTTCAGAAGAACTGATTCACATTTTCTTTCTTATTCTCTCTCATGTAGAATATGTTGTTATACGATTTTCAAATTTTCAGAAGAACGGATTCACATTTTCTTTCTTATTCTCTCTCATGTAGAATATGTTGTTATACGATTTTCAAATTTTCAGAAGAACTGATTCACATTTTCTTTTTTATTATCTCTCATGTAGAATATGTTGTTATACGATTTTCAAATTTTTAGAAGAACTGATTCACAATAGATTATTACTAAGATGTAGAAATTATACAGGTTATATATTTCAAGAAACAGGTCTATATTTTTTTTTTCTCTGGGGATTTCATAGTTAAGACGCAATTAACCATACTTATCAAGCCGTTAGTGTCTTTTTAATGGGAATGTAGCACTTGCTATTGCTTTGAATCCCTTGTTATGTCCTCTGTTTATAAGAAGTATGTTTGCAGACGGTGGAGATGCAAGATTGTTTCTACTCACTGCACAAACAACGTTAGTCGGACTTTATTTTGTATATATTTTCTTACTTATATTCGTGAAATTTCCCTCGAACTCAAATTTGTCGGTATGAAAGATTTTACTTATGTGGGGGGTGAGGAAGTATGTATGAGAAAAAATTTGAGTCAAATTTTTTCTCGCAGCCCGAAAGGGATTTCTCCCCGTCTTCTCCTTTTCTGCAGGGGGGGGGGTCGCCGAATTTATGAAGCGGCTTTGCTGTGGATGTGCTGTGTCTTGCGACACTGCTTCTGACCCAGGGCAGTGGGCAGGATGCAGGGATGTCCCGTCATCCAGGAGGTGCCAAGATAAGAGGGAGGGAGGAGGGTGGAGAGGAGTGGAATATATAGGAAATGGAATGGGTGGGAGTGGTTTCTATGTCTTTTTCTTTTTGGCTACCCCCCCGTGTAGGGGGAAAAGCCTTTGGTATATGTATGTATGTATGTATGTATGTATGTATGTATGTATGTATGTATGTATGTATGTATGTATGTATGTATGTATGTTTGTATGTATGTACGTATGTATGTATGTATGTATTTTATCTTGGATCTGGGAAAGGCAATGGAGTTGTACAAGTAAGCGACATATGGTGTCACCTTTGCCTTATGTGTCTTGACTTCTAGGGCAAGTTTATAAAAATCAATGAGAATTACTGGATTAAAGGTTGGGTACGCAACATATGAATGTATACATATATATATTTTCAGAATATCAATTTCAAAATGTATTATATATAATGTGGAGAGAGAAAAATTGGAAAAATTTTCATCTATATCAATCAATGATAACTGTTTTTTTTTTCGCAGTTTGAAATCATCTGACGTCATCCCGATTCAGATATACAAAGATTTCCAACTACTCAGAGAGGATTCAGATGCTTTAGCATCAACTTTGTCATCACACATAATTTATCACATAATTTATCATCGGGTCTCATATGATATTGATAATGATTTTCGACCCTTGCTTATGTAATAGTATCAAATCATGACAATTTAAGTCAGAAAATATCATGAACGTTTACAAACTTACATCTAATTATGCAAATTTTATCCAGTGATTTGGAAAGTATATGTGCTACTTTATTTGAGCATACATAATTCATCTATTGCAAGTTTAAAAAAATATTCATATTGATATTTGGCTTTTAATGATTAACTGAGGTTATCAAAGTACGTTTGGTGTCTCTGAATATATATATATATATATATATATATATATATATATATATATACATATATATATATATATATATATATATATATATATATATATATATATATATATATATATATATGTATGTATGTATGTAATAAGCAGTAAGTAATGACGCAATCTTTATTAGTACGGCGTTTTGCTTATCACATCTTTATCAAGCCCTTCAAAAAGTTGGAACAAGCGAAACATGGCGTTCGTTTATGTATACACGCATATGTACAAATAAGAATTAAAATTAAGGTTAAAACAACATCAGTATAGCGTCAGGAGTGGTCAAATGTCTAAGACATTATTTGTTCATTTAAGGGATTTTAAACTTTGTATTATTTGGAGGATGCTAAAAGAATTTTTTAAAGATAAGTTATATTTGATTAGAAATATAATAGAATCCTGTCTGATTAAAGATACATTTGTGAACAGCATAAATTTAAAATCAAGGAATGTACAAACTTCATCATTTTATTGTTAAAAGAGTGGTGGCCCAAACGTCCACTGCCGCGAACGGTATGGGTTAACCAAGAAAGACCTCCACTATGAGGGAACGCGGATTCAACCCATTATGTATACTGCCAGCTTTATTCTCAGAGTAACATTCCTCTGAAGAAGCTACAAGTGAAACCGGTCAGGAATAAACTCGGAACGAGACCCGTGACTCTTTTCCACCTTTTTCATATATACATACATATATATATATATATATATGTATATATATATATACATATAAGTATACACACATATATATATACATACTGTATATATACATATATATATACATATATATATATATATATATATTGACTATATTATGACAAATAAGATTGAAGGCGAAAGAAGTTGACGAGGAGAAATGGGGGAATTTTACGCCTTAACGTTTCGACCCGCAGGGTCTTGATCACAAAGCTAACAACTCAAACGTAACCGGATATTTTATACACGGACGGGTCATCTTATGGGACGCTTCGGAGAGCTTGCTATTTTATCTGCGTATTCTTTTATTATTAATAAACTTGTGGCTTTTGCTAAACATATAAATCCTTCTCTATGGTTAATGTTGTTATTAGTGTTGATATATGCTGCCTCAATTGTCTTCCTTAGTTTCTTGGATGATCCTTTATTTAATACGGTTGTGTTGTTCCAATCTGGAAGGTGACCATGTTTATCCACATGTATTACTATGGAGTTAGATGTCCTATAGGCTTTTAAGTCATTTTTATGTTCATTTATTCTTTTATTAATTCCGCGACCAGATTCACCAAAATATGAAGAGGGACAGCTTTTACACGGGATTTTATAAACAACGCTGTTTTCGTTAGTGAGATTATTGTCGCTACGTGTTACCAAATGTCCTACTTTGCTACCTGACGTCCTGGCTATTTTGATGCCCGCTTTTAGGAGAAAAGTGTCTAGGTATGAATTAACATTAGAGTTTGGTACTGTGATATATCTGGTTTCATTATTACATTTATTATCATTATTATTTTTATTTTCATCTTTACTTTTGTTAATTATTTCTTTGGCTTTCTTTTTCAACCTACATAAGAGACCTTTTGGATATTTGAGTTTGATGAAAGTCTCAGTAATATGTTGTAATTCAGGATCTAGAAATTCTTTACTGCATATACGAAATGTTCTGAGGAAGAAACCCATTATAATACCTGTTTTAGTTCTGTCATCATGTCCTGAGTAGAAGTGTATATAGTCTTCTTTATTGGTGGGTTTCCGGTATACTGAAAATTTCACATTTTTATCTATTCTATGGATAATTGTGTCTAAGAAAGGTAATTTTCCGTTATTTTCATTTTATGCAGTAAATTGTATATTTTTATTTACACTGTTTAATCTCCTGAGTTTGTTATTAATGTCTGTATCCTTAGGTACAATAACGAGTATGTCATCAACATACCTAAACCATTTACTATTCCTACCCATTATAGTCATGTATTCTTCTGTTTCGAGTATTTCCATGTAAAAATTTGCTAACACTGCAGAAAGGGGACTACCCATGGCGAGGCCAGAATGTTGTCTGTATTCAATATTATTAAAAGTGAAAGCGCCAAATCCTACACAAAGAGAAATTAATTCGAGGTAATCTTTTTTGGGTACGGGTAGATCTTCATTTTTAAAATTATTTACTACTCGTTCAACAGCATTTAGAGCGCCTTTTATTGATACTCGAGTATAGAAAGAGGTGACATCGTAGCTGGCTAGTTTCTTGTTATTGAAATCTAAAACTTTTAATCTGTTAATTAGATCCGACGAATTTCGTAGATGTGCATCACTAATAGTTCCTAAAGTATTGGATAAAGGTTTAGCTAAATATTTGGCTAACTTATGAGGTGCACTATTGATTCCTGACGTAATGGGGCGCATAGGAATTCCTGTTTTGTGGATCTTAGGCAGGCCGTGCATTCTTGGTGGTATAGGTGCTTCTTCAAGTAAGTTTAATAGTTTTTTCCCTTTCTCTGATTTCTTTAATATTTTTCTCGCTTTTGTTGTGAATTTTTCGCCTTCATTTTTTGCGTAACCATTATGCTTTTTCTCGTAAGTTTCACTGTCACTGAGTAAATCTAACATTTTATTATTGTAGTCTTGTTGGTTCATTACTATTATGCCTCCTCCTTTATCTGCACTTGTGATTATAATATTTTTGTCTTTATTTAGGCAAATTAAAGCATTGAGAAATCTTTTTGGAATAACACATTTGTTCTTGTTTGCTAAGGCTTGATAGCATGTGGTAATACCTTGAATAAAACCTTTGTCTACATCATCCATTTTCCATATATAGTTTTTGTTTAGATATTCACTAAATTTCTTTTTGTGAATTCCGACATCGAATTTCATACCTAACGATAATGCTTGAGTTTCTGTATCTGAGAGTTGTCTGTCTGAAAGGTTCGTTACTAATTCTGGATTACCCGCATTGTTCCAATCACTATTTTCACATAACTGTTTTAATTTTCGCTCTAATTTCTTACTGTGTTCTTCTCTTTGTTTATGAAGTCTATTCGAAAGCCATCGCGGTATTGGTATCTCACTTGTTTCACTACATAATGTACTTACTTGGTCTTGTAGATTCTCTATTGCTTCTTCTAAGTAAGCTCTGGCTACATTTCCAAACGGGTGTTTTGTGTTTCTTAGTTGTTCCGGTGCTGATTTTGGGAGAACTTGCTCTTCTAGGCAATCTTTGAGAAATTGTCCGCGTAGTGTATAACTTTCCATTTGTCGTCCTCTGTTGTATTCTCTCCATATTTCCTCTCTTCTATCACCTTTCGACATGTTGACTATATTATGACAAATAAGATTGAAGGTGAAAGAAGTTGACGAGGAGAAATGGGGGAATTTTACGCCTTAACGTTTCGACCCGCAGGGTCTTGATCACAAAGCTAACAACTCAATCGTAACCGGATATTTTATACACGGACGGGTCATCTTATGGGACGCTTCGGAGAGCTTGCTATTTTATCTGCGTATTCTTTTATTATTAATAAACTTGTGGCTTTTGCTAAACATATAAATCCTTCTCTATGGTTAATGTTGTTATTAGTGTTGATATATGCTGCCTCAATTGCATCAATATATATATATTATATAATATATATATATATATATATATATATATATATATAATCTGTTGCGTGCTGTGTTTTTTGTGTGCTAACTGCATTGTGTTGTATATATGATTGTGTGTATTATTCCCTATAGCGTAGAATTGTTTTTATCATTGAATCATAATTATAAGAGAAATATTTAACATGCAGTATATCAATATGGTGTTGATTTATGAATTAATTACAATCGTATTTTTAGTGATCGTGCTGTCGATGGTGTTATTGGTAGTGTTAGTGGTAAAGGTAGAATTAGCGTTAGTGGTAGTCTTGATAGTGGTAGTGGAAGTGGTAGTTATAGTGGTAGTGGCAGTGGTAGTGGTAGTGGTAGTGGTAGATGCAGTGGTAGTGGCAGTGGTAGTGGTAGTGGTAGTGGTAGTAGTGGTTGTGGTTGTGGTAGTGGTAGTGGTAGTGGTAGTGGTAGTTGTAGTGGTAGTGGTAGTGGTAGTGGTAGTGGTAGTGGTAGTGGTAGTGGTAGCGGTAGTGGTAGTGGTAGTGGTAGTGGTAGTGGTAGTGGTAGTGGTAGTGGTAGTGGTAGTGGTAGTGGTAGTGGTAGTTGTTGTGGTAGTGGTAGTGGTAGTGGTAGTGGTAGTGGTAGTGGTAGTGGTAGTTGTAGTGGTAGTGGTAGTGGAAGTGGTAGTTGTAGTGGTAGTGGTAATTCTAGTGGTAGTGGTAGTGGTAGTGGTAGTGGTAGTGATAGTGGTAATGGTAGTGGTAGTGGTAGTGGTAGTGGTAGTGGTAGTGGTAGTGGTAGTGGTAGTGGTAGTGGTAGTTGTACTGGTAGTGGTAGTGGTAGTGGTAGTGGGAGTGGTAGTGGTAGTGGTAGTGGTACTGGTAGTGGGAGTGGTAGTGGTAGTGGTAGTGGTAGTGGGAGTGGTAGTGGTAGTGGTAGTGGTAGTGGTAGTGGTAGTGATAGTGGTAGTTGTAGTGGTAGTGGTAGTGGTAGGGGTAGTGGTAGTGGTAGTAGTAGTGGTAGTGGTAGTGGTAGTGGTAGTGGTAGTGGTAGTGGTAGTGGTAGTGGTAGTGGTAGTGGTAGTGGTAGTGGTAGTGGTAGTGGTAGTGGTAGTGGTAGTGGTAGTGGTAGTGGTAGTGGTAGTGGTAGTGGTAGTGGTAGTGGTAATGGCATTATTAGCTGTTGCAATAGTAACATTGATGTTGGGTGTATTAGTGATAATGATGTGACGTATGGTAACACGTTTGTGACTGTAACGTACGTTACAGAACTTCAGTTTCCTGACAAAGCATCTTACCGATTATGAGACGTCACTGCAGTTGAAGAATCAAGAAATTTATATTAAGTAAATACCGTACCCGTATCGGGGTGCCGTTTTGATTTGGACGTTGGCCACCATGGAGCTCAATTCCTGTCTGCACATGGCTCTTCTTAACAAGACGCCATCTGTTATTTCTTCTCCTTCAGATGTCCTACCCGTCTATATATTTTCTTCGTGATCTTCCGCTTGCTCTCTTTCCTTCCATTTTTCCCGTTAGACACGTATGTTCTAATTGTTGTTTTCTCAT
>NC_134778.1:3601132-3606132 GCF_046742065.1 Oratosquilla oratoria
AGCTTCAGCACTTTACAAACAAATCAGTGAACAATAACACAACATAGACTGGGAAGGAGTAAGAGTGATACAATACTCAGAGACAACTCGAAGAAAATAAAATCATTCCTAGTAGCCTGAAGTTAGCGTAGATAGGTGCGGACTACCTCTCCCATTTCCAACAACGGCCAATATAATAAGCTTTTTGATCACTGTACCCCTCCAAAGCCACTACACCACGAAATAGATATCCCTAATTGCAATTTTATTCATCTTTTCGTCAGGACCTTTTGCCGACTGGATCTTGGAGCATCAGCTACTGAGCCCGTTTCTCTAAAGTTTTCAATAAATCGCCTAAGTTTATTGCGATGCGGGACAAGAATGCTTATGAATTTGTATACAAATGGTTCTTGAACGTTGTGAGAATATTCTCCCGTCTTTTTTAAAGTTTCTTCATCTAGAAAGATACGATACTTGTGTGGCAGGATGATACTTAGTTAGGATTTGAAATAAAATATAATGTAATAATTTATTATTCTATTAAGGATCAAACAGCAAATTAATAAAAGAGACAATAAAAAATCAGTCACACTGCTTTACTTATAAAAAAAAATTAGGTGCACAGTGACTTTTCGATCACTCTGTGTATATACATATATATATATATACATATATATATATGTATATACATATATATATATATATACATATATATATATATATATATATATATATATATATATATATTTATTCATTATATTCAGTGAAGCCTATATAACAATAGGGTACCCAAAAATCCACGCAGTCATGATGACGGTACTCCATATATCTATGAAAAATTTCCCTCATCGCAATCAGGGAGGTACCAGTTAGCAATGGGCCCTGTGACTGTATGTGCGAGCTGCTCTTTGTCTCATCTTTGTTACAAAACCTGTTTGATATGAATGATCCTGCGAAGATTTTATTTTCTATTGGCATAGCTGGTCAGGGATGTCGGGAGCCAACGCGAGGACTAATTAAGAAGAGTAAAGTGACATGGGAAAGATAGCTTTAGGAAAATTAGAACAGTGATGGACGAGGAAGACTATGGGATGGTAGGGTCCTATGCGATGGTATGAGGAGAGTTGGGATGGAGTGGTAGGAGTTGAAGAACAACATAGAGTCTGACATTTCAGCTGCAATGGGACGTAGGTCAAAATCGAGAGGCAATAATCAAAGCGATGAACTCGCTGAAATTTTAGTCAAATACTAAATGTCAGAACTGAAGAGAAATTAAACCGATTGAGTCTAGGTAAACCCGAATTTCGTGGAATTCAGGAGAGATTTTGTAGTGTCCGAGTCTTTTCTTCTCTTCATTGGAATTCTCTTTGAAAGCGAAACACAAGAATCAATTTCCGGATTCATTTCCTCTCACTTTTTTTATTGTACTGGCTATAGTAAGATAAAAAAAAAAGTATTTTCAAAAAAGAAAATTAACTTGTTAGTTTGGTCATTTTCCTACTTTTCACCATTTTCACAGGTTTTAAGAAGAAAAATAATTTATGAATAGTTCTCCCTTCTCAAGAACCTCTGAAAACTTAAAATTTTCAAAATTAGAATATAGAAATAAAAAGACAATAATCAGATATTGCTATTTGTAGCTGTTTCTTTTTTCTTATATTTTATCTATTTATCTATTCACTTGTTTATCTTTTTACGTATTTACTAGCTATCATCCTAGCGGGCGATGTTTTAAAAGTGAAACACAAAAATCAATTTCAAGATTCATGTCATATAAAAAAAAATCATTGTAGAGGCTACAGTAAGATAAAAGAAATACTTTAAAAAATTAACTTGCTAGTTAGGTAATTTTCCTCGTTTTTATCATCTTAATAAGAAAATTCATTTACAATTAGTCCTCTTTTTCAAAGAACCTCTGAAATGTTAATTTTCTATATTAGAAAATAGAAATAAGAAGACACTAATCAGAACTTGCTTTTTGTAGCTGCTTCTTTTTTCTTATATTTTATCCATCCATCTATTCACTTGTTTATCTGCTTACCTATTTACTAGCTACTATCCCACCGGGCGGCGTTTTAACCTAGCTCCTGCAGAGAGCTAAGTTGACTTGACCCTTGAATAATGTGAATTGGCGGAGTCAATCGTGAAACTATTAAACATTAAGCTGCACAATAACAGGGCCATTGAAATCGAATGGTTATTCAAACTTTGAAGTATTACGAAGAAGTCTCCCGGGATCTTAAAAGTATCCGGAAGAGTCTTAAAAGTCTCTCAAAGGAGTCATCCAAGTGTCCCGAAGGAGTCTCCAAAGGAGTATTCAGAGTCTCCCGAAAGTCTTAAAAGTCTCCCGAAGTAGTTATCAAAGTCTTCCAAAGGAGTCTCCAAAAGAGTATTCAAAGTCTCCCAAAGAAGTCATCGAAGTCTCCCGAAGGAGTCTATAAAGGAGTATTCAGTCTTCCGAAGGAGTCTATAAAAGAGTATTCATTTTCCCGAATGAATCAAAAGTCTCCCGAAGAAGTCATCAAAGTCTCCCGAAGGAGTATTCAAAGTCTCCCGAAAGTATTAAAAGTCTCCCGAAAGTCTTAAAAATCTCCCAAAGGAGTTTCCAAAGGAGTATTCAAAGACTCCCAAATGTCTTAAAAGTCTCCCGAAGGAGTCATCAAAATCTCCCAAGGAGTCTCCAAAAGAGTATTCAAAGTCTCCCAAAGTCCTAAAAGTCTCCCAAAGAAGTCATCAAAGTCTCCCGAAGGAGTCTACAAAGGAGTATTCAGAGTCTCCTGAAGGAGCCTTAAAAGTCTCCCGAAGAAGTCATCAAAGTCTCCCGAAGGAGTCATCAAAGTCTCCCGAAGGAGTCTCCAAAGGAGAATTCAGAGTCTCCCGAAAGAGTCTTGAAAGTCTCCAGGAGGAGTGTTTAGAGTCTCCCAAAAGATTCTCCGAAGAAGTCTCCGTATTAGTCTTCAAGAGTGTCAGCAAACATGGAAAGCGTGATGTACAGGACCGTAGAAACCCCACTGTTATTCAGCCTTTGTGAGGACTGTACTCGTTACTCTGTACTTATATAACGGACATTATATTTTACAAATTTTTGTTATTCCTTATATTCGGCCATAATGATAACCAATTTGTCTCGATGCATCTATTTGATTTTGTATTTGCGAGTATATAATCATTCCTGTCTTCCACATTATGGTAGAGTAGTACAGCATGGGATAATGAATATAGTGATTCTAGTGAATATTTCAGGCGAGTTCGGTCGTCGAATTCAGTTGGCATGTTTAATAGGGCAAGTTCAGTTGTCGAGTTTGGTTGGCGAGTTCGGTCGGCGAGTTCAGACGACGAGTTTGGTCGACAATTTTTGGTTAACGAGTTCGGTCGGCGAGTTCAATTGGCAAGTTCAATAGGGCAAGTTCGGTCGGCAAGCTCAATTGGCGAGTTCGGTCGGCGAGTTCAGACGACAAGTTTGGTCGACAATTTTGGTTAGCGAGTTCGGTCGGCGTGTTCAGTCGGCGAGTTTAGTCAGTGAGATCAATCGACGACTTCAACTTCTTCAAAAGCGTATAATATACTGGCCTTGAGCCAAGTATGTGGTTTGCTAGGGTCACGTATATACACATACAGCATATATCATAGATATATTCATTCATTATATTGCCTATTATTTGATCATTTATTTGTTCATTTGTTTATTCACTTATTTGTATATCTATTTAATTAGTTATACATTTATCTATCTGTTCTCGTATCTATCATTTATTTGCCAAGTTACTCAATCATTAATCTATTTATTCAATCTGTTTACCTTATTTGATCATATCTTCATTAATTTTCTATTATTTATTTTCATTTTATTTAATTTCATTTTGTCTTGTTTCATCTCATCTGATATAATTTCTTTTTATCGTATTTTCTTAAGAACATTGAAAATATCTTAATGTTCATAAATCCCACTAAAGAAAATTGTATCACTCTGTCCCAGTTTGGCCATTCTAAATTTAACACAATACCCCATACGACCCGGAATTTACTCAGAGAAGATGCTGTGTTATTGCTTGGATAAAGTGAAGGTAGTGTACCATGAGATGTCCTGCCATTTATGTAATGATCCCATCTAGGACGGTTGGATTCTGTTGCTGGGCCAATTCTGTGTAGTTTTTTTTTTTTTTTTTTTTTTTTTTATGAGATGTAGTGACTTGTAACACAATGGGTGATCTGAAACGCAGCGTAGTTCCTACATGGTTTGAGGATTATTATTATTATTTTTTTTTATTAGTTAAGTCAATGTCTGGGGGTAGTGTGGAGTATTGAATTTGGAGATCTAATTTGAAATACTTGTTTTGTGATCTGTGTATGTCCTTGTATAGACGTGTCGTAGTGTTGAGGGCAGGTAAATATAGATTATTCATAATATTTATATATGTATGTATTTATGCATGTATGTATGTATGTATGTATGTATGTATGTATGTATGTATGTATGTATGTATGTATGTATGTATGTATGTATGTATGTATGTATGTATGTATGTATGTATGTATGTATGTATGTATGTATGTATGTATGTATGTATGTATGTATGTATGTATGTATGTATGTATGTATGTATGTATGTATGTATGTATGTATTTATGTATGTATGTATGTATATATGTATGTATGTATTTATGTATGTATGTATTTATGTATGTATGTTTATCTGTATGTCTCTATATATGTAATAATAAAAATAATAGTAATCATCGGTTTAATGGGTATAGCAGCATTACTGCTGAAAATATACATCCTGCAAGATTATAACAATATAAAACTGTGAGAATCAACACCGTGTGAGATCGAAACCTTTATTGGTACGACGTTTTGCTAGTTACAGGTTTTTCAAGTACAGACATATGCCAAACACTGTACTTGAAAAAAGCTGTAACAAGCGAAACGTCGTACCAATAAAGGTTTCGATCTCACACGGTGTTGATTCTCACAGTCTTGTCGGCTTTTGCCATTGTGTTTCAACAATATAAAACTATGA
>NC_134778.1:3621132-3623632 GCF_046742065.1 Oratosquilla oratoria
CTCTAGGGGAAAGTGGTGTGGTATTTTGTTGTTTTCATAGAAAAAAAATTTATATATTCTCTTGTTTATATCTTGTGTTTTCCAAATGTTCTTTGTAGTATTCGATTCTGTCCTACGAAGGTTCTATATTTGATTGATCATATGATAGATATTGTTATTGTTTGCTTTACTATGGATCCAAGCAAGCTATCACTCTAATGAATATGCAGTTGAAACGCCATTTCATTACAGGAGGCCTGAACTGGTAAACATTTACACAAAAACATACATAAACACATGCGCGCGCACACACACACACACACACACACACACACACACACACACACACACACACACACACACACACACACACACACACACACACACACACACACACACACACACACACACACACACACACACACACACACACACACACACACACACACACACACACACACACACACACACACACACACACACACACACACACACACACACACACACACACACACACACACACACACACACACACACACACACACACACATACACACACACACACACACACACGAAGCAGGTCAGTGTATTTGTATTACATGAGAGGCTTATGTACGGTAAGTTATTTGCTGTGAATCGTAGATTGAATAGCTTCAAGTGTTTAGAACAAATGGAAGAAGAAAATGGCAATAAAAGAAAGATAAAGCTGTAATTGGAGAACTGATGAAAGGCTTTTATTATTTTCTTTTTTAATAACAAGCTCTTGCCATTTGTTCCTGATACAATGATAGGTCAAAATGGCATAAAAGACGTCCTACTTCTTCATTATTAAGAAATAAAAATAAATAAATAAAAATATATTGAGGCTGGAGCCACAGAGTTGGTTAAGTTTTGGAAAGAAGATCATCAAGGACTCAACCCGTAAGAATTTCATAAGGATATTCTTATTACTAGAACTTGAGCAGGGTTCTAGAGCCAACCACACACTGGCTTCAGAAGCTCTTATTAATCTCTATTACGCTATCTCCAAAATTTAACGGATACATGACAGGTCTCACAACGTTATATATATATATATATATATATATGTATATATATATATATATATATATATATATATATATATATATATATATATATATATATATATATATATATATTGTCGAGTGCATGAGTCATTTTCCTATTTAGCTTTTTTTTTTTTTTTGTTCTGACTATACTCACCAAGCCGGAAAGCCAGTCCCGGCCTATTTGGGTCTTCAGACTAAATCGAAATTTCTGCAGAAGTCTTTGCCGTCAGCGCAGGGTTCCTCTACTTCCGCCTCGTTCAGCGATCAAGGAGCTAACGATGTGGGGGGGTCGGGCGAGGGTAGCGGATTCCCTTTGTCCACCATGTGTTCGGGACTTATTGAACCTCTTCAAAGTCACGAACCTCACTGAGGGAAATCGGATCCATATCATTACGAGTCTCTAAGAACACAACTAACGCCGATGTGATATCAATACAATGAACCCCACTTACCTGTGATATATTTTTTTCTTTTTCAATCAGTTTTATTAGCATATCTCTGCATATATTTTTTGTACTTGAAGGTTAAGGAAAATATAAAATGCAAGATCGATGACATCAGATTCGAAATCCACGTTGATTTCTTCTTGAATACTCTTCAGCACAAATAATATAAGTATATTTATGCTAGTAAAGCCTTCATTACCAGTAATTATGTCATAATAGAACTCAACCAAACTGTTAGATGGCTTTTTATTATATATATATATATATATATATATATATATATATGTATATATGTATATGTATATATATATATGTGTGTATATATATATATATATATATATATATGTATATATATATAATAATAATAATAATAATAATAATAATAATAATAATAATAATAATAATAATAATAATAATAATAATAATAATAATAATAATAATAATAATAATAATAATAATAATAATAATAATAATAATAATAATAATAATAATAATAATAATAACAATAATAATAATAATAATAATAATAATAATAATAATAATACGCGTGTGCATACAAGAATATACACGTTCATGTATTATGTACTCAAACAAAAAAGACGTATGTAAATTCTGTATTCCTGTGAATCAGAAGGGCATGTGTGCATATACGGATGAGTGCTTGTGTGTGCAGATGTATGCAAATGTAATAACCAAAGTTAGGTATTAATGCCATTTATTTTAACAATCAAACACACCCATCATCTTCGTCGTCCTTTCTTCTCGTTTGGGTGGTAAAACCACCCTTGTTCCGCAAGCGATCTATTCCCGTAGACCAGAATCCCGGCGATCTTTGCGTCTTTTTCTTCTTCCCGTGTTTTTCCTTCTTTCTATCTTCTCTCTTTCCCCCATCGTCATCCGTGGTGCTGTAATATCATATACGTTCTGTTAGACTAATGCAGAGTCATTTCGCCTCCCGTATGAGGATTTTTTTTCTCGCAACGCCGAAGCAAAGAGGAATATAAC
>NC_134778.1:3628632-3633632 GCF_046742065.1 Oratosquilla oratoria
TTGTGCTTGTGTATTGTATATGTATGTGTATACGTATGTATGTGTGCGTGTATGTCTACGTGCATATGTATATGTGTACATGTATGTGAATGTGTATATGTACGTGTGTGTGTATGTGTAAGTGTAAGTGTATGTGTATGTGTATGTGTATGTGTATGTGTATGTGTATGTGTATGTGTATGTGTATGTGTATGTGTATGTGTATGTGCATGCGGATGCGTATGAGTATGTGTACGTGTATGTGTATGTGCATGTTCCTGTACACACACACACACACACACACACACACACACACACACACACACACACACACACACACACACACACACACACACACACACACACACACACACACACACACACATATATATATATATATATATATATATATATATATATATATGCAGAGTCCACTAGGAAAAGGAAAAACACACGGACTCTGCATATTTGTGATTCACGTGACTTGTGAAATTTGTGCATGTATATATATATATATATATATATATATATATACATGTATATATGTTTATATATATATATATATATATATATCTATATATATATATATATATATATATATATATGTGTGTGTGTGTGTATGTATGTATATATATATATATATTATATATGCATATTTATATATATATATATATATATACATATATATATATATACATATATATATATATATATATATGTATATATATTTATGTATGTATGTTACAGTAAGAACACGTACCTAGGGATTACGCGTAATCCCTGAATGTTTCAGTGAATACGCGTAATCCCCGTTTCACTAACCTAACCTAACCTAACCTAACCTAACCTAACCTAACCTAACCTTAGGTTAGGTTAGGTTAGGTTAGGTTAGGTTAGGTTAGGTTAGGTTAGGTTAGGTTAGGTTAGGTTAGGTTAGGTTAGGTTAGGTTAGGTTAGGTTAGGTTAGGTTAGGTTAGGTTAGGTTAGGTTAGGTTAGGTTAGGTTAGGTTAGGTTAGGTTAGTGAAACGGGGATTACGCGTATTCACTGAAACATTCAGGGATTACGCGTAATCCCTAGGTACGTGTTCTTACTGTAACACACACACACACATATATATATATATATATATATATATATATATATATATATATATATATATCTGTATATATATATATATACATATATATTAAGTCGCAATATAGATAAATAAAAATCAGCAAATCAACATGCACATTTCATGTTTTGTACATTTGAATACACATATTTCAAAGTTGATTTTTTTAATATGCGGAAAACCCTTTTTTGAGCTCAAAATGTTTTCATTTTTTATGAGCCAAAAAGATATACACGATCAGAGTTGTCGTTTTGTTGTTATAAGTTCTGTAAATACATTACATTTGAGTTTAAACTGAAGGATAATGACAAACAAGTGAGGAGAAATAAACTTTTATTATCTGATACATACTATTTTTCAACCGATACATTAAAGTCATACATCGTCCTAAACAAGTGAGGAGTTGAACTTTTATTATCTAATTGATACACACTATTTGTTAACTGATACATTAAAGTCATGCTTTATCACGATGCCGTGAAGTCACGGGATTTTAATACCCCCTGAATGTAGCCATTTATTGCTTCTTTTTCATAAACTTCGTCAGAAGCTTCCGTCATCATTCGCACACACCGGTCCCCACCTTAAGAGTGGCATGGAATGTCAATAGAGAGTGGCTCGTCGATAACATTCTGCAGGTCCGCATTAGATTGATGCACCGTAAGTGGTGGCTAAAACCTGCACTTTTCTTATCTATCCATTTTATACTTAGCATTTATTTATTTTATTTATTATTATCTATATTATCATAATATTTTTTTTTTTTTTGCTTATTATCATATTTTTTCCGCATCTGACCTTGTTATGGACCAAAAGGTCTCCTGTCGGTATGCTCCTTCTTTTGAAGCCTTTGTAAGTATATCTGTTAGGTTTTTAGCCGTCTTATCAATTTTTGGTGGCCTAAAATCACGTATCTCTTCCTCATACACAGTAACTTCTCGGATTTTCTTGATTCTGCCAATAGCTAATTTCACATTCTTCTGATCAACGTCTGCAAGCATTGGCAAAAAAAAAAAGTCTTAAGATGGGACCAGTAGAATTTCCTTTGGATTGTTTGCCATGCTATGGCTTCACTGGCAGGTTGAAGTATTTCCAGAAGATTGATCTGTTGCAGATGTTTAGATCCCTCCGTACTTTTTGGAGAAAATTTGATGTGAAACCAGATGAGCCCTTAACTCTTTGAGGACATACAAGTCGTTATTAGGTTTTTCTGTTGAATCATAAAGTCGACACATTCTGCTAACGTTGGTGAGCTATCTTGCATGAAATATTGGCCCTCTTTTATATGTTGGAGATCGTTGTCAATTATACTGCTTCTAATAGCACTGGCAACTCCGTACAGGTAAGTTTGGTCTCGAATAAGCTCATTCACATCTACATCTGAAAGAGGAGCTCCTTTAGCAATACAATGAAAGCCATTTGATGATACCGGTAGTTTCACACGTGGATAAGATTTTACTAAGTGTTCCTTTCCATTGAGTTCCACTTCCTGTTGGACCAATATATTTCCTGCACACATGCCTCAAAGGAGTCTCATTCACATCTACATCTGAAGAGGAGCTCCTTTAGCAATACAATGAAAGCCATTTGATGATACCGGTAGTTTCACACGTGGATAAGATTTTACCAAGTGTTCCTTTCCATTGAGTTCCACTTCCTGTTGGACCAATATATTTCCTGCACACATGCCTCAAAGGAGTCTCATTCACATCTACATCTGAAAGAGGAGCTCATTTAGCAATACACTGAAAGCCATTTTGTGATACTGGTAGAGTTCCACAGGTGGATAAGGTTTTAACAAGTGATCCTTTCCATTGAGTTCCACTTCCTGTTGGACCAATATATTTCCTGCACACATGCCTCAAAGGAGGCTTACTTAGATGCAAACGCTGAAACTATCAGTTGCTTTAAGATACGATTAGACAACTTTATGAATGGGGATGACAGGTGGTGATGGATACGGAGCTGCCTAGTGTAGGCCTTATGGTCTCTTGCAGTCTCCTTCATTCTTATGTTCTTAAGCTGCAGATGATTCACTGTAAAGAAAGATGTAATTGACATTCCAACCCTCTTATGGTTTCATATTTGTAGCCAGTATTAGTTACCGTACTGTTAGGTCCCACTGCCTTTATCTCAACTTTAATGTAAATTTCAACAAACCATTTCATAAGTAAATTTCTAATACCTGCACCTCTTCCTCGTTTAATAGATGATCTAAATAGAAAGTACCAGGTTCCCCTACAAGCACATAGTGATTTTGAATTTCTTTTGTTCCATACCATTTGTTCTATTTTTCTTTTTAGTTAGTGTTGTGTCTCTCCTCCCATCAAAAAGCAAAGCAGTAATTTTCTTATCTTCTAGATACTCAGATTCGGTAAAGTTCCTCCTAAACTTCTATCGTGCCCTCCAGCCTTTGTGATCAATAACATGGGAGTCGTCTTCTGAATTTGTAATACCATAGTCGAATAGGGCTGTATTAATAATAGCAGCAGCAGCTTTAACTGACACAATACCGATTTGCTTTCATGGGAATTGTAGGTATTGGTGTGATGTTTTCTGTTCTCGCAAAGATTCTCTTCAATCATCATCAGAAACGTCAGATGATGATATTTCTTCATCCAAAGCTTCGTCTGAAATTGTAGGATTCTCCTCCCACTTCTCTTTTTGAGACTCTTCTTCTCTTCTTTCCTGAATTCGACTTTCTCTGTTTTTTTTTTTTGTGGGAATGATTTTATGCCTTTTCCTTTTTGGCTACCGCCTTTGTAAGGGGAAAAAAGCCTTGGTATATGTATGTATGTATGTTTTTTTGTGAGAATGATTTTATGCCTTTTCCTTTTTGGCTACCTCCTTTGTAAGGGGGAAAAACCCTTGGTATATGTATGTATGTTTTTTTTTTTTTTTAGTAATTTGATTTGTTTATACATCCACTCCTTCAATTTTCAAGTGACGCCCATTTCTTTGGTCAATAAGAAATCCATGCTCTCGACGTGGCATTTTTCTTTTCACACATGCAGTCCAAGAGATCAGTACACTGGCAGCCTGCTATATAAAAAATATCCAATGTTAAGATAAACTTCTTACTCTTAATGGCATTCGTTCCTTGTTTTAATACCAAAGACGCTTCTTCCACCAATCGAAGTAATTTGGTTTTAACATTCATGATCGGATGAACTGGAATACCGTTTTTTTTTCTCAGTAAAGGCTTCGGACACTTCAGGAATACCACCCTTATTACTCTTGTATTTATTGTTTTTTACGGACTGAATATATCTTCCAACTTGTTGTTTTGTTGGCAGCTCAATAAGGAATTTCTGGAAGCTGGGAGCCAAAGACAATGTGAATTGTTGATATTCTAGTTCTCTTACTCATCTTAGCCCTGAAAATGAATAATAGAAAGACCCGTTAGTATAATACTAGTCTGACGGAACCCTAGCCTAATATGAATAATACCTTACCTAGTAAGAATAAGAATTACACTTAACTTTTTTTTTCGTTTTAGCACATTTTTAAGTGAATATTGCCCTACCACTTTTTAACATAACTAATTCTTACCACAACCAGGAAAATCACGGGCAGAGTAAAAAATTACCAACAACTATTGAGAAACAGAGCTTGACACAAGGATGGGAGACACATGTCACCTCATTTGTAGTAAACTAATTGATAACTGCCTGGTAAGGAGCAATGAATCATAGGAAGTCAAACTATAACATACATTCAAAAAGATGAAGCCATATCCTTCCATAAGAAATACATACATACATACATACATATACCAAGGCTTTTTCCCCCTTACAAGGGAGGTAGCCAAAAAGAAAAGGCATAAAATCATTCCCACCCATTCCATCCCTATATACACTCCACTCCTCTCCACCCTCCCTCCTATCTTAGCACCTACTGGATGA
>NC_134778.1:3638632-3641132 GCF_046742065.1 Oratosquilla oratoria
TAGTCTGGAGACATCCGAAACAATTTGGAAAAACGAAGACTTTGCGAAGATTGCGTAGTGGTCCAAAGGACTTGTTTAGTTGAGCTGTCGTAATCGGCGAATGTAGAAAAAAAAAAAAAAATCTACCTAGATTCAGGTGAGCTGTGAGCGTTTGCTTCTTTTCTTGTCCCTCTGCTCTCAGTTGCCTCTGCTTGATTCTCTCTCTGGTTCTTTCTCGGGGTGTCTCTCTGGTTCTCTCTGTTTTCTATGTGTAGTCTCTCTCTCTCTGGGTCTCCTTATATAGCCCGGGAATCGGTGATTACGTTTCCGGTATGTCAAAGCGTATCTAAAGCAGGTAGTTTACCGACCCACAACCAATGAGAATGAAGAACATGCTATCGCCCCAAAACATATAACGTTTTTCTGAGTTTGGCGTCGGCTGACAGGATGTATTTCGAAGCGCGTCCCAGTAGACGGGCATTGTGCAATGGTTTACTTTATAACATACATAATTTGAAATACATTTATAGCATACACTGTAACATACATTTATATTATACATTATAACATACATTAAGGATAGTACACAACATATCATATTCACGGAAGGCGTGCCTAAAAAGATAAACAGGAGACTTTATTCACGCTAAAGACGTGACAGTGTAAGTGCGAATGTGATTGTTTGCGTGCGTGAGCGCGTGTGTGTGTCTGTGAGGGTTTTCATGGATGCCTTTCTGGTAATATTATTGAGTATATTATCCAAAAAGAAAGGAATTCATGGCTCAGGTGGTTTGAGGAAAGTAAATTGATCAGAACATGTGACGTCATGGAAGAGGGATTTGAACACACCCCGACGGGAAAAGTATTTTCAGCATTAAATACTGCATTTTAAGAGTGCAGATGTGATGCTTTTCCTTAGAGAGGTCGCATGTGAGTCCGAGAACTTGACCCTTTTGGTGGGATCAGGTGTGAGGAGAAGCACCCGTCACACGGTTTCCGCTTCGAAGAAAAGAACGTCCGCTGATAAGATTCAAGGAGGAAATCTTCAGAAAAAAAGTAATATAGCCAGCAAGACACAGGGTGAAGTGAAGTTTGAAGAGACGATCGACACAGGCTGCGCTGATGCTCCTGATGGCAAGAAAGGAAAATAAGTGACAGCAAAAGAGACGCAGGTGAGGAAAGAAGTTTCCTCAGATGTAGATTTACAAGACTGAAGGAGGAGGTGAATCCGATTAAGGCTGTCTACGGTATCTAAAGAACCTTGGTAATTAACAAGAATATATTCAGGGCACAGCGTAGAACAAGGAAAGTAACAGAAAAGGAATCTGTCGAATCTTAAAGGGAAGATAAGCGAAGGAGAGGGTAAAGAAGATATAAAAGGGAGAAAGAGAGTGAGAAAAGACAGGCAGGCAATTTAAACGAAAAAGGATTAGAAAAGGCTTTGTAATACACGATGAAAGAAAAGGATGGCTGTCTGTCACTATACACATATTCAATTCCATAGTCAAAGACATGCATGGAAGCATTTCCACACTTTAAAATGGAAAGGTGTCTTCAAATGTTTGCCAGAAGTTTATATGAAAACAGAAAAAAAAACAAGAAAAAAAAAATGAATGATGTCAGGAAGAGAAACAATATATCTAAACCGAAAAAGTGATACATGGATAGATTTAGGAACTGCCTGTAACATTCCTTGACTTTGAAAAGGCGGTGACAACCCTACGCCAGGAGGCGGGTAGCGGCGGCCGAAGAGCCGTTATCTATGCCGTATTGTGCGCTTGGACTGTTGGGGCAGGTGACGATCACTCCTAGGAATTGGAGGGAGGTGCGGGATTCGAACTCACAACTAAGCAAATGTGAGACTAGGACACTTCCGAATACACCATCCAGGCACGAAAGGGTAACGGAAGAAATGTAAAAGGATGGGTATTTGTTTATGATATTTATAGACTTAGTGGGTAAGTAGGAGAGCGCTATAAAAAGTCTAAAGCTACGCTCAATAAATATTTGGGTGAGGTGCTTACGCCAGGAGGCGGCGCATTGCTGCTGCCGAATTCGTCAACTATGTCCTATTTTCTCTCGGACTATTGCGACAGGTAACAAACAGTCACTCACTCACTCACTCCGATGGATCTTGAACCTCAGGTAGATTCTGGTCCGCCAACAGTAATCCTCTTCATGTCCTTCGGTCCTGTGCTGCTTCTATCCAGTCACCAATGGGAATTATAAAAGTGATCTGGTGGTATAATCGCAAGCATGAAGGTCTTGCATTTGTCTAATTGTGTGTCAATGAAAAGAGACCCGCTAAAGTCGTTCATGAGGAAAATAGGACACAAAATAACTCTGAACAATGTTCGGATGATAGATGGTAGGGATGATGAAGCTGAGACAAAGCTGCCTCATACACTTGATGTGCTTAGTTACAACATCATGGTAAATGGTATTGTCCTTAAGTGAAGGATTATGGGAAATAGGTGGTACTGGGAATCCACTCCGGCAGAGAAGGCAGGCGGAGGCTGGG
>NC_134778.1:3646132-3661132 GCF_046742065.1 Oratosquilla oratoria
GAGGAATGGGCGGGGGGGGGGTGGGGGGTGGGGTAGTATGTGTGAGTAAATTTTGACGCAGCCCGAAGGGATTTCTCCCCGTCCTCGCCCTATATGCAAAGGGGGACGGAGAGGGGGGGTCGCCGATTAAATGAAGCGACCTTGCTGTGGATGTACTGTGTCTTGCGACACTGCTTCTGACCCAGGGCGGTGGGCAGGGTGCAGGGATGACCCGTCATCCAGGAGGTGCTCAGATGAGAGGAAGGGTGGGAGGGGTGTGGAGTGTATTTAGGGATGAAATGGGTGTGAGTGTTTTTATGCCTTTCCCTTTTTGGCTACCTCCCTTGGAAGGGGGAAAAAGCCTTGGTATATGTATGTATATATATATATATATATATATATATATATATATATATATATATATATATATATATATATATATATATATATATACAGGTTGACATTCAAAAATCCGGCAACCTCGGGACCTGAGGACTGCCGGATTTTTGAAAATGCCGGATTTTTGAAGTTTATAATTTTGTATGGTGTACCCCGTATATATTTAAAGAAAATTACCACTTGTGCAGTCCTTTAATGGAAAAAATAAACACTAAGTGAAAAACAAATGAAATTGTATTATTCACGAACTAAATAAAATACAGTAAAGATATATACAGAATTTTAATTCAATTTTAATAAAACATATAAAACTGATCCTTCGAAGAATCTTAATGGGTCAGAAGCAGTGTCGCAAGACACAGTACATCCACAGCAAGGCCGCTTCATTTAATCGGCGACCCCCCCTCTCCGTCCCCCTTTGCATATAAGGCGAGGACGGGGAGAAATCCCTTCGGGCTGCGTCAAAATTTACTCACACATACTACCCCACCCCCCAGCCCATTCCTCCTCATGCAGTCACAACATCATCCATATACAACCATTCTCCACTCACCTCTGTCTTCCATCCTCTCCCTTCCTTCCTCAACAGACATTCCCCTCTTCCCCAAAGCCCCCTTCACCCCATCCATCCACCTCATCCTAGGACGTCCCCTCATGTTCACTCCCTCCACATCTGCCTTCCATACCTCTTTTACTAGTCTTTCTTCACTCATTCTTTCCATGTGTCCAAACCATCCTAATATTCTTTCATCAACCCTATCTCCCAAATCCTTGTTCACCCCTGTTCTCCTCCTCACCTCCTCATTTCTCACTCTATCCAGCCTAGTAACCCCCATCATACTTCTCAGACACCTCATCTCAAACACATTCAAACTCCTTCTCTCTTCTTCTCTTATGTTCCACGTTTCTGCCCCATACAGTGCTGTTGGCACAATCACTCCTTCATACAGTCTCCTCTTCGCATCCATTCCCAAATGTCTATTCCTCATTACACTCTTTAAACCACCAAGGCATTTACTCGCTTCTCTCAATCTACATTCTACCTCCACCTTCACTCCACCTTTTCCTGCTACACTTGCACCCAAGTATTTAAAACTATCCACTTCCTCCAGTCGCTCTCCCTTAATGTTCACTTCCAGTCTACTGCCACTTTCACCCCTTGTACATCTCATCACCTTACTTTTACCCACATTTATCTTTAGCTTTCTTCTATCACATACTCTCCCAAACTCTGCCACCAGCTTCCTCAATCCCTCCTCTGACCCTGCCACAAGCGCAGTGTCGTCCGCAAACAACAGCTGGCTCACCTCCCACTTTTCTCCATTTTCTTTAACCATCTCCAATCCCTGACTCACTACCCTAGCATTCACCTCTCGCACCACCCCATCCATGTATAAGTTGAACAGCCAGGGCGACATAACGCATCCATGACGAAGTCCCACCTTTACTTCAAACCACTCACTCTCTCCATTTCCAATCCTAACACATGCTCTACTACTCTCATAAAAACTCTTAACAGCTCCCAAAAGCTTTCCTCCTATCCCATAAATCTGCATAACCTCCCACAGTGCCTTTCTGTCTACCCTATCATAAGCCTTTTCCAGATCCATAAAAGCCCAAAAAACATCCTTCCCCTTTCCTATAGCTTTCTCACATATCTGTCTTACCACAAAGATCTGATCTACACAACCTCTACCCGTCCTAAATCCACACTGTTCCTCACCAATTACTCCTTCTGTTCCTCTCCTAATCCTCTCAATTAAGATCCTCCCATAAGCCTTCCCTACTACACTCAACAGGCTAATCCCTCTGAAATTACTACATTCACACTTGTCCCCTTTTCCCTTGTAAAGAGGAACTATACAGGCACTACTCCAGTCCTCCGGTACTCTACCCTCTCTCCAGCAAACATTAAATAACCTCACCAACCAGTCCACCATCACTGAACCTCCCTTTTTCAGACATTCTGCATGACATCCATCCAGACCAGGTGCCTTACCTGTTTTCATTATCTTTACAACTGCCTTCACCTCATCCATCCTTATTTCTCCTCCATTCTCCTCACTCATCACTCTCATTTTCTTCGCATTTCCCACTGCAGCTATCTTTCCTTCCCTATCCTCCTTCACATTCAGCAACTCCCTAAAATATTCTGCCCATCTTTCCCTCACTGCCATCTCTTCCATTATCAACTCTCCATCTGTACCTTTTACCTTTTCTTCCCTACTTGATTTGCCTCCTCTTCCTCTCTTAATTTCTTTCCAAAACATCTTTTTATTACTTTCAAAATTTTCTGTCATACTCCTACCCCATTTCACATCTGCTCTCCTCTTTGCCTCCTTTACCTTTTGCTTTACTTCTCTTTTCTTTTCTTTGTACGTCTCATATGACTCCCCTGTCCTCTTTTGTAACCAATCTGTGAATGCTCGCTTCTTCTCTTCTACAACCTTCTTTGTTTCCTCATCCCACCATTCACTACCCTTTCTTCTATTTCCCCCTGTCCTTCTTGTTCCACACACCATCCTTGCACACTTTAAGACTCCCTCCTTGAACCATCCCCATTCCTCCTCCACACCCATCTCTGCTCTATCCTTTACTCCCTCCCACTCCTCCTTCAGCTTCTTTTCGTACTCCTTCTCCTTTTCCTTTTCATTCAAGGAGTTCACTCTAAGAAACTCCCTACCTTTTGTCCCTTTCCTCCTTCTCCATCTATCCTCCACTCTCAGCTTACCTTCCACCAAAAAATGATCTGATATTCCCCCACCCTCTCCCCTTAGCACATGTACGTCCTTAACTCTTCCTATCATAATCCTATTTACCACTACATAATCCATTAGCGCTCTATCTACCACCCTTCCCTCCACCACCCTCTCCCATGTGTACTTATGCTTGACTTTCTTCCAAAACACTGTATTTGCTATCATCAACTCTCTTTCTAGACACATTTCCACCATCAACTCTCCACTACGATTCTTTCCTGGAACTCCACACTTCCCAACCACTCCATCGATTGGACCATTTCCCACCCTAGCATTAAGGTCTCCCAGTACTATTACATTGACATTTCTTCCTAAACCCTCTATGCACTCATTTAAATCTATCCAAAAGGCCTCCCTTTCTTCCATGCTCTTCTCACTGCCCGGCCCATATGCACTTACAAAGACCCACATCTCCTTTCCCAGTTTCACCTTCATCCACATTATCCTTGAGGAAACCTCCTTCCACTCCACTACCCCTTTACCTATCTCCTCACTTACTAGAATAGCCACCCCTTCCCTCCCTCGCCCTCTCTTCACTCCTGATAACCTCCCACTTACACTCCCAAACTTACACTCACCCTTTCCTTTCAACTTAGTTTCACTCAAAGCCAACACATCCAACTTTCTTCTCACAAACATACTACCTATCTCTTCCCTTTTACTCTCATCTGTACCACATCCACGCACATTAAAAGACCCAAACCTTAGGGTGCTGGCCCGAGGCCCTCCAGCACCCCTTATGCCTTTCCTTTGCTTTTTAGGAATCTGCCCCTTGGGGCTACAGGGAGAAGGATGCCTAGTCCCTCTCCCCGTCCCTTTCTTCTCGCCTCTTACGATCCAAGTGGGAAACTTGGTGGCAGTATTCTTTTCCCCCACCACAGGGAATTCCCCCATCACAGAAAGAGAATACTCAGAGAAATGGTACAGGACAGCAACAAGGGGTTGGGGGACAGCATAACGGAGGGACAGTCGTAGTATAAAAGTGTCATCATTTCTCTATGAACAGAATTTCTTCTATCATAGACAAAATGATGTGTGGCTCTGGTCCGTAGGGGCGCCCCATATAGACCCTAAAGTATCGGCTGCATGCTACTTTGCCACAATAACAAGCAGCCAATACCCCATGATATTTACGTTTTATGCCACCTTTCTTCTTTGTTGATTCCCTATTGGAGCTATACAACAACAAATAAATGCTATAATGAGGAGAATAATGAGAAAAATGAGCAGGATTACTTGTTAGCAGGTGGAAGCAACCAACAGCTGATTCCGGGGTAAGCGGCAGTTCCAGAAAACAGTGGCGCACCAACACGGGAAATATGAAAATGCACTCCCGAAATCTGTCCCGGATTTCTGAAGGTTCCGGATTTATGGTTGCCGGATTTTTGAATGCCAACCTGAATATATATTTATATATATATGTATATATATATATATATATATATATATATATATATATCGAAGCAATTGATCTAAAACAAAGACATAGTAGTCGTTGGTTTCCCTCGAATTAATGAAATGGAGTATGTAACTTAGGCTGCTGATTTGCTCCCGGTAAACATCAAGTGAGTTACCACGACACTTCCTGTCTGTCAAGAACATTTTATTGAGGACTGAATGTATTGCAGGGATATGTTAGATTCTTCCAATGGAAAAGTATTCTGCCTGAAACAAGTTTCATTTGCCTATGAGGTACATACATATTCCAAGGGCTTTTTTTCCTTACGAGGGAGGTAGCCAAAGTCAAAGGCATAAATTCACTTCTACCCACTTTAACCCCATATAGTCTACTCCTATTCACCAGCCCTCCCTCCCTCTCTTCTTGGCACCTCCTGGATGACGGGTCATTCCTGCATCTCACCCACTGCCCTGGGTCAGAGGCATTGCAGCAAGACACAGTACATCCACAGCAAGACCGTTTCATTTGATCGTCGACCCCCCCCCCGCCCCTCTCCGTCCCTCATGAGGTACATACATATACCAAGGCTTTTTCCCCCTTACAAGGGAGGTAGCCAAACAGAAAAAGGTATAAAATCATTCCCACCCATTCCATCCCTGAATACACTCCCTCTTATCTTAGCACCTCCTGGATGACGGGTCATCCCTGCACCTTGTCCACTGCCCTGGGTCAGAAGCAGTGTCGCAAGACACAGCACATCCACAGCAAGGCCGCTTCATGAGGTACTTAGAGTAAAATAATTTTTCAGTCTAACCCTTCATTGAAAAGTAAGATCCAATACTTTTCCGTTTATTCCTGAAACTTTTAGTATGTCATAGGTATACTTTCCGTCTAAATCAGGTTTCAATCATATATGGTGTATTTGTATGAGTATTATATGTAATCGATCTTTCATATCACTCGTAATCAATATCACTATAGGTATATACTCCACATGAATATATATCCACATACAAATACAGTTACATATCAGCTTCATATCACTCGTAATCAATATCACTATAGGTATATACTCCACATGATATATATATCCACATACAAATACAGTTGCATGCATAGCACGCGTGACCTAAGACGTCCACAGCCACTTGACACCGGCCATCAATCTTCCTACACTATATAAGTCGCAGAACATCTCCAGCTTACTCAGCAATGGACCACCGGTTACGTGAAGAGCACATGGTGACGCATTAATGCCATTAAATGTCCAATCTTGAATTTACCTTCTTTATGATTACGCACTTAATATAGGATCTACTGTACTACCAATAACTCACAAGTATTATTATAAAAATAGAATATAAAGTCTAACTGACAAGTAATATTATAAAAATAGAATATAAAGTCTAACTGACAAGTATCATTATAAAAATAGAATATAAATCTAACTGGTAACCGTAGGTAGAACTACTGAACATGTAATTCTGTGTATAAATAGCCAACAACTGCGTCGCTAAGGGGGGACTCTGCCCTACGGAGCTTGCTCCCCTGGGTGAAGTAGATATTCATCAGTAAAATAAATCCAGCTGGGTTTACCTCAAACTATTTAAAATCCACGAAATCTTACTTCCTTACATAAACTCCGTCGGACACCACTACGCGCAGTAGTGGTGGTGTACCACAATGGCAAAAGCCGACAAGACTGTGAGAATAAACACCTTGTGAGATCGAAACCTTTATTGGTACTACGTTTCGCTTGTTACAGCTTTTTCAAGTACAGACATGACACACAGAGTGTGCTCAGAGTGTGTGTCATGTGTGTACTTGAAAAAGCTGTAACAAGAGAAACGTAGTACCAATAAAGGTTTCGATCTCACAAGGTGTTTATTCTCACAGTCGTGGTGTAAACGAAGATCCAAGTTTGCATAAAACACTTTCTTTGTCTAACACTTTATTTGAAATTGGGAACCAGTACTTTTTTTAATAGTTAAGTAAGTCATAGGGATACATTTTGTCTGTGAAAAGGATTACAAAGGATTACAAAGGCGGATCATGCCGACAGGAGACCTTTTGGTCCATATCTAGGTCGGATGCGAAAAAAATCATGATAATGATAAAATAATAAATAAAAACTATAATAATGTAAATAACAAATAAAATACATAAATAAATGCATGGGTGTAGTTAAATAATAAACAAACAGGTAAATAGTGATAATAATAAATTGACATATAACTAATAATAAATGAAAATCAAACAGACAAATGATAACAAAACAAAACCAAATAATATAAAATAAATTATAATCATTACAGCATCTTGCTTAGGTGTTTATCTAAATGATTCTTAAAGCTTCGAACTAAACTACATAAAGGGATACCTATCATCGATGGGGCACTTATTTGGAAACCCAGTTTTCAAATAATCATTGGAAAGTAGGATTCAACGCTTCCCTGTTTACTTTTGAACAGTTTCTTAACCCATAGGGATACTTTAGTTTTTTGAAAAGAATCGCCTCCTTTAATCAACAACACCTTGTAACCTTCGTTTGTTCTAAAAAAAAATAACTGCAGACTTGCACACGAATCCTCGAGTCATTCGTTTTCTAAGAGAGCCCATTCCTTAGGCATTCTGGTACTACAAAGGTAAATAAATCAGCGTGACGTGGCTTGGAGTAGAGAAAGAAAGACTCTACGGACAGGAGTGCCCTGAAGGATGGCCCACGACATTTCGATAGAAAGTGCAATTTTCTTTGTTCCTTCTGGTAAGGGGGACTCAATCACGAAGACGCTGGACTCTAGTAGAAGCTTCCATCTCTGTCTCATGTCCTCGGGCACCAAGGAAGATGACGGTCATTGGTAATACATAGGAACAGAAAACTGGAATTCTGAAGCTCAAGGCCCGGGTCAGGTAAAAAAAAAAGATAATAATGATAATAATAAATAAATAAATAATGTGTATATATATGTATATATATATATATATATATATATATATATATACATATATATATACATATACATATATATACATACATATACATATATATATATACCGATGTATATATGTATATATATATATATATATATATATGTATATATATACATATACATATATATGTATAAATATGCATATATATATATATATATATATATACATACATAAATTAAATCGTAACCACACGAGGTGGGAACAAAACCGAATATGCCATGACCATCCAGGAACCCATCCACTTCCATGGAAACAGCGTGTGTCTTTTAACTATACTCTCTTTCGACAGGTCCAAGAAAAGTTAGATTCACTCCCTGGCAACATCTCCAGCTGATTGGTTGTTACTACAAAGCGAGTCCAACTTTTCTTAGCCTTTATTACCTTGGTGCGGTGTAGGGAATTTATCGTAAAAGTCTGTAAGTGATTCTGATAGGGAGCTGAGAGATACGTACAGGCCAAAAGATGGGTCTCGGTCTAAGAGGACCTGGTTCAAAGGTCTCGTCTTTAGGAAAAAAACAGCTGTAGTTAGTTATGTCAATATATTGTTATATTAGTTATGTCAGTTTATTATTATTTACTATTTACCTGTTTATTATCTAACTATACCTATGCATTTATTTATTTTATTTTCTATTTACATTATTATTGTTTTTATTTATTCATTTATTTGTTTATCATTATTATGATTTTTTTCGTATCCTACCTAGATATGAACCAAAAGGTCTCCTGTCAGCATGCTCCGTCTTTGCTTTTATTTGAAAAAAAAATCATAACATTCAGTCACTGCATCTAGAGAGCATATCTTTCAGAGTTCAGACGTTTTATTTTTCCTAGACTGAATCAAATTTCCTGACGACAGACAACAAGTGTACAAGTCAAGTGCAAATCAATAAAAATAATTTTTAATCGTTCAGAATCCTGTATTTTTTCATCTGAATAAAATCACCTGACGGCAGATAAAATGCACAGTCGAGATAGATAAGACTCACAAAGGATGTTTGAGAAGAGTACTATTGAATCCTTTGGAGTCCTTGAGGGATTGTCTTCCACCTGAATGAAACTCCTTTGGAGTCCTTTACAGATTGTCTTCCACCTGAGTGAAACTGGATGTAAAAGGAACACAATGAGGGTCAGGCCCAGATGAACATTTGCACATTTGATTCTGACCTATTCTTGTACAGTTTCGTTTACTTTGTGATTCTATCACTCTTAGGTCGATTCCTGAGGTCTGAATCACCCCTGCATACGCCGTTTTTGGGGTCCGACACTCGTTGAGACAATGGTTGTGATGAGCCTACGTCAGAAGACGCTTAGCTGCGTCACCTTTGCACTGTGCTCTTGGGCTGTTGGGGAAGGTAGCAGTCACTGCTGGGAATTGGAGAGGAGTGCGGGATTCGAACCCACAACTTATCAAGTTGGAGACCAGCACGCTTCCGAGTAAACAACCAGCGCACAGTTGTTTGAACAAAATCATAGGGTATTTGTCAGTAAGGTCAATCGAGTGAACAATCTCAATTTTGATGAAGGTGGAAAAAAGTCACGTGTCTAGGTCCGAGTTTTTTAATTAATTCCAGACCGGTTTCGCTGTACGCTTCTTCCTCTGAAGAAGCATAGAGAAAAACCGGTCAGGAATAAACCCAAAAATATGGAACTAGACCCGTGGCTTCTTTTTCCATCTCCATCATCTTGTCTCAATGTCCCAGCAAGAATCTGAAATTTGCAAGAGCCGAGTCCACACTTTGTGTAGAGAAGTCTCAACTGTGTCCGTACACAATATCTTCTGGTTCCTGTAGACCTTCAAGGATTCTTCAACTTTGCACAGGGAGGTAGGGGATGTTGTATAAGGACCACCACCACCAGCATCAACATCAATATCATCGACATCGACATCGACATCGACATCGACATCGACATCGACATCGACATCGACATCGACATCGACATCGACATCGACATCGACATCGACATCGACATCGACATCGACATCGACATCGACATCGACATCGACATCGACATCGACATCGACATCATCATCAACATCAACATCAACATCAATAACATCAGCATCATCAACATCAACAGCATCAACATCAACATCAACATCAACATCAACATCAACATCAACATCAACATCAACATCAACATCAACATCAACATCAACATCAACATCAACATCAACATCAACATCAACATCAACATCAACATCAACATCAACATCAACATCGACATCGACATCAACATCAACATCAACATCAACATCAACATCGACATCAACATCAACATCGACATCAACAGCATCAACATCAACATCAACATCAATATCAACAACAGCAGCAATGGCAGCAGTAATAACAAAAACAACAGCAACAGCAGCAGTAACAACAACAACAACAACAACAACAACAACAACAACAACAACAACAACAACAACAACAACAGTAGCAGCAGTAAATAACAAGAAAAAGAACAACAACAGCAGTAACAACTACGACAACAAGAACAACAACAGCAGCAAAAACAACGACACCTCCGCCTCCTGGAGTTCTTCTTCCCTGTCCACCGATCTCAGTCCTGTTCGGCCTTATCGGCTCTCTGTTTTCTCTACTGCGGCATTTGTCTTCTCTTTATTTATTTGCCATTTTCATTTCTCTATTTCTCCCAGTGTATGTGTGTGTGTGTGTGTGTGTGTGTGTGTGTGTGTGTGTGTGTGTGTGTGTGTGTGTGTGTGTGTGTGTGTGTGTGTGTGTGTGTGTGTGTGTGTGTGTGTGTTTCTGTGTTTGTGTGTGTGTGTGTGTGTGTGTGTGTGTGTGTGTGTGTGTGTGTGTGTGTGTGTGTGTGTGTGTGTGTGTGTGTGTGTGTGTGTGTGTGTGTGTGTGTGTGTGTGTGTGTGTGTGTGTGTGTGTATCCTTGCGTGTGTAATCGTGTGTGTTTGTGTTTATATGTTCTTGTGTATTTGATTGTGGATGTATGTGTTCGTGTGTGGTTGTGTGTGTGTGTGGTTGTATTTGTTCATATGTGTTTATGTTTGTGTGTGCTTGTGTGTGTATGTCTTTGTGTGCGTTTGTCTGTGTGTTTGTTGGTGTGCATGTGTGTACATTTATGTATCTATGTATATATTTAGGTATAAACTTGTCTGGCACTTTCATTCATATTCCTGTATGTGTTTTTCAATAGCTATTATTCTTTCTACAGATATAATGTTCAGTGCAACACGAAACTTCAACTGAATTTTCACTTCAGCGGATATTGAAAACTCCAGCATACAAGGATGGAAGCGTTGGGTTGTTACAGTGTATAACAAGAACAGTATACACGACTATTTCGATTACTTTTGTCTCCCTTGTGTGAAAGAAAAAAAGAATATATATATATATATATACATATATATATGTATGTATATATGACCTACAGACACTTTACGTACTTCTAAAATCCTTGCACCCCATAAACTCATTTAATAATAGTCTTTCATGTTCACCCCATCCACTTATGGTTCCCACATTTTCATTGCTAGTCATTTATTATTAATTCCTTTTATACGCCCAAACAAATAGACGAAATACTTGTAGTTTCCCGGTAAGAAATTTGTCAGTTATATAAGAATTAAATTCTAAAAAGAGGATATTGTATATGCAGTATATGTAACTTCCAATCGCCAAACAACCAGAGTTTTTTGGTTTGACGATTGGTGAGTCTTCACAATCATGTTCCTCATTATTGGGATCTAACAGCCACTGAGAAACTCTACTTGCCCTTGAAACTCAACCAAAAAAGGGCAAAGGTAATAGGGTCTCTCTCTTTGTCTCTCTCATCAGTCATTTTTTCTATTCTTGTTCATTTGCTAACTAAAACACCATACTTTCCCAACGTGTTCTAACAGCCTTAGTTGGTGGCAGTCACTAGTATCTGTTCAGCATCGAATCCGTAGCAAAGACTAGAGACAAATTCAAACTTCGTGACACTGCAACGAAACATGATCATCTCGAGTGAAACTTTTATTGAATTCAATGCTTGTCGGACTGTCTAACATCTTTCAAGTTTGCTTGGAATACAAATGCCTCACGGGGTTTGTGTAAATATTTGGAACAAAAATAAAGTTAAATAAAGAAGTAAATCAATGAATAAGTGTCTGATTAAATAAACAAACAAATAAATGAATAGATGAATTAGTTGATTAATAGATATTACATCAATAAGCAGATAAACAAACAAAAAGATAAAATGACATTAGATAGAGGTATTTAAATAGAAATTGAAATCGTAAAGGAAAATCATGATGGAATAAGAACTAAGAGGATATCCACATTTTGAATGTAATAGGCTTTCCTTGGCTGAATAAAGCTACCCGACGACACACACAATAATTGTGGGTTATTTCACCTGTGACAAAGACAAATGACACTAACTAGAGGATACATCTTTCTGGTATTCCCATTTCTTTCTTTCTTCATGTATTTATTTGTTTATCTATTTATTAACTGTTTACTTTTATCTTTTTTTACTATTTATTAATTTATATATAAATAGATATATAGGCTACTCATATATATATATATATATATATATATATATATATATATATATATGTATATATATATATATATGTATATATATATATATATGTATATATATATATATGTATATATATATATATATATATATATTTATATATAAATAGATATATAGGCTACTCATATATATATATATATATATATATATATATATATATTGTTTGTTGTTAAAGGTACGGCAAGTTTCCAAAGTTTGACGACACCCTTTCATTATCTCAGTCTGAAGATTCACTACGGGATCAACGGCTTATCTATGGGAGAACGGCACAGCCTTCGTCCCCTACCACTGTGAACTGATTACATTTCTTAAGGTTATTTCCGTCTCCGCTAATAGATTACATTTCTACTTTGGTGAAAGTACTTCTGTTAAGGATTACATTGAAATATTTCCCACGTAAGGAGTACTGTCCCGGTGATTTTAAACAGCCAATGTTATAATGATTTTAGTGACATTCTACCAGACCTGAGTTAATATAACTATTCTATGGTTCAAGAGAATCCTCAAAGATAAATGAATAATTAAATACATAAGTAAATGAATAAAGGAATAAAGGAATTAAAAAGTAAGTGAATGAATGAATAGATAAATGAATGAACGTATAAATATATAAGTATATAGATAAAAGATAAATAAATACATAAATGAGTACGTGAGCAAATGAATAAATGAATAAACAATAAAAAGCTAATCAGTTTTAGCTCTCACTACTTTACTCAAATCTCTCCTTTATAATCACTATAACCAAGCCTCTTCGGCACGATATTGTCCATTAGGATAGAAGCAATGGTGATGGCCAACAAAACACTAATGAAATACTGAAGAACTGCATGGATCCATTACATTATGCTTCCATCCACGGTGTGATTGATTTATGGGGTTATTGTCTGTGTTACCTCTGCTTCAACTAGTCTTGAGAATATCAAATCCAATTTCTTAAAGTGCTCAGCCGCTGTCTAGGAAACTATTACAATATCATCTAGAAATACACTGGCAGTGTTTCCTAACAACCCATCTAGAACTGTATTCATTAGTCTCATGTAAGTTAACGGACTATTACATAACCCGACTGGCATTCGTTTGAACTCATAATGTCCCGTTGGAGTAGAAAATGCTGTGAACTCTCGTGAGTCTTCATGCAACTCTATTTGACAAAAAGCAGATCTGATAACTATAGGGCTAAAATATCTATTCTCATTTCCCAAACTTCTAAGAATGTCTCCTATCACTGGTAATGGTAACCTGTCACGTATGGTGTGATAGATTTATGGGGTTACTGTCTATGAGGCTAAGAGGAGACTGTATGAAGGAGTGATTGTCCCAACAGCACTGTATGGGTCAGAAACATGGAACGTAAGAAAGGAAGAGAGAAGGAGTTTGAACGTGTTTGAGATGAGGTGTCTGAGAAGTATAATGGGGGTTACCAGACTGAATAGAGTGAGAAATGAGGATGTGAGGAGGAGAATAGGAGTGGTAAGGAAGTTGGGAGATAGGGTTGATGAAAGAGTATTAGGATGGTTTGGACACATGGAAAGAATGAGTGAAGAAAGACTAGTAAAAGAGGTATGGAAGGCAGATGTGGAGGGAGAGAACATGAAGGGGCGTCCTAGGATGACATGGATGGATGGGGTGAAGGGGGCTTTGGGGAAGAGGGGAATGTCTGTTGAGGAAGGACGGGAGAGGACAGAAGACAGGGGTGAATGGAGAATGATTGTATATGGATGATGTTGTGATGCATGAGGTGGAATGGGTGGAGGGATGGGGGGTGAGGTAATATATGTGAGAAAAATTTGACGCAGCCCAAAAGGATTTCTCCCCGTCTTCTCCTTTTCTGCATGAGGAGACGGAGAGAGGGGGGGTCGTCGATTTAAATGAAGCGGCCTTGCTGTGGATGTGCTGTGTGTTACGACACTGCTTCTGACCCAGGGCAGTGGACAAGGTGCAGGAATGACCCGTCATCCAGGAGGTGCCAAGATAAGACGGAGGGTGGAGGGGAGTGGAATATATTTAGGAATGGAATGGGTGGGAGTGGTTTTTATGGATTTTTATTTTGGCTACCTATTTGTAAGGGGGAAAAAGCCTTAGTATTTGTATGTATGTACTGTTCATGAGACACAGAATTGGTCAGTGCACGTGATATATCCTGTTTATCAATATTCCTATCTGTACTAAGATCTTTAGTTGAAGTCGCTTGGATTTGATAATAAAAAGATAGAATAATATAAAAAGATAAATTAATAGATGGAGAAACAGATAAAAAGAAAGATGAATGAATAGATAAACAGCTAAGTAGATAGATGAATGAATATATAAATAAATAAGTAGATAGGTGAATGAACAGATAAATAGAAGGATGAATAAATAGATAAATAGCTAAGTAGATAGATGAATGAATAGATAAATAGATAAGTAGTTAGATGGATGAACAGATTAATAGATAAGTGGGTAAAAATTAATAAATAGATGAAAAGTTTGATGAATAGATAAATTTATAGATAGTCCAGTGCATAAATCACTTATAAAATAAAAAGCCAAATAACTAAATAAGTGAATGAAAAATTATAGAATAAATCACTTAACCGAGCTGAATGTTTTCATTTTAACAAACAATCTCTGTTCATTTAATCTGAAACAAATTTACGAAACGAAATATCTACTTCATTAATACATCACTCGCGAGGCGTGATCATTAAGCTCTGTTACTGTGTATAAAGTATAAGAAATTCGACCAAATCAGTATCTCATTTTTTCCTTTACCTGGATCATGTGTTTTGCACAAGGAGCGAACAAAGTGCTGAGATTGCATGTCTCCATGTCGAATTGCGAGCACGTCCGCAGTGCAGAAAGAGGTGCCACTGTGTGTGTGTGTGTGTGTGTGTGTGTGTGTGTGTGTGTGTGTGTGTG